>NW_027069657.1:730025-817859 GCF_002906115.3 Quercus suber | reverse complement strand
GTTGGCTCGAATTGACGTGTCACGCCCGAATTTCCTCCTGAGAAGACCTTCCTCTAGTCATATTGCCCCTTCAACAGGCTCTGCCTGAAGCAGTTGCAGTGCCAAGGAAGGAGACCACCTCTTCATGTTTATCACTCGAAGAAGAGATAGATAAATTTCATTTTGAGGAAGAGGAGACTCTAGAGGCTCAAATAGTTCATATCTCAAATGCCGAGGAGGAGATTGATAGGCACTCAGGTGTTCACACCCCAGTTCTTTTGACTGCTCGCCCAGAAAACTCCTCCAAGGAAGAGGAAGACGAGATGGCGCTGAACTGGGGGAATAAAAGCCTAAAAGACCTCATGGCCGCAAGAGGCAAGGTGTCAACTTTGAAAGAAGCCACCAAGTCCCAAGTTCCTGCTAATCTTCCACCTCCCCTTCCTCTCCCTGTGACTTTAGTCGAGTTGCTCCCTAACCCTAATCTGAAGAAGAAGAGGAAAGTGCCATAGGTGCACGACATGAAGGAGGGCGAGATGGTTCCTCCAAGGGGGCGAAGCAGCCTAAGCATGCCAAAGACAAACGGGCTTCCTCCGTGGACAGTAGGGAGGACTCTCTAGGGGCCGATGTATGTCGACCACCGCGCACCTGGTCGCCTAGGCTGGGGGTGGATGGTGCCCCCATCCCTTGGGGACGCCTCAGTCCAAAACTTTCAGAGGGCATTCAAGTTATGTTGCTGAAGCCCTTGAGTAGCCACTTCTTCTGCCGAGAGACATTGATACTTACAGGGGCTTCAAGCAGCTTGACCTCTTCTTGTTCCTGAAGAGGAACCTTGCTATGGTAAATAGTCTGACACATTTTTTGAATTACATACTTGGTTTTTTTTTTTTTTATGTGGAATTCTTCTGTTATTTTTATGAAGGTTACGCAACAGGTTTTCATTGTCGAGGAGTGGGTCAAGGATGCCCATAATCAAGTTTGAACGGAGGCCCACTCTCGTGCCGAGACCGAGAAGATGTTAGAGGCTCTTAAAGAGGAGCACGTTGAGTTAACCAACAAGCCGACTGCTTTAGAGAGGGAAAGTCTGCGTGCTCTGGCTAGTCTGAAAAGCGTTGAGGCCCAAACCAAGGACCAGCGTAAGCTGCTCTACATGACTGAACTTGAGTTGGCCACCCAAAAACAACAAGTTCTGGATCTCAAGGTTGGGCTGCAGATGGCCCAGGAGGCAGCCTAACTGGCCAAAAAGGCAACTGAGGCTGAGAAACAAGCGTCTTATCTGCTTGGCGTGGAAGAAACGCAAGTTAGGCTTACTGAGGAGCTTTCTTAGGTGTGCAGAGATTACTGCAATGTCTCGTGGGATAGGGCCCTTGATATTGCAAGAGTCCTTGCAGACTCAGTTTGGAGGCAGCTTGGGAACATATACTACCATCTAGATATCCATGAAGTCCCAGATGCCATCCCTTCTCCTTCTGCCCCAGAGACCTTTGAGCAGCCCTTAAATACCCAAGCTACTCTTCCTCTTCCTGATGCCTTGATGGGATCCAGCTAAGCTGGTGATCAAGGCCAGGGGGCTGAGGGGGCTAAAGACAAGGGCAAGAACAAGGAGAATAAGCCCTCTACAGAAGCCAAAGACGCTGCCAAGGCCAAGGAAGTTGCAACTAAGGCAAAGTAAGTAGAGGCCAAGACTGAAGAAGCTGATCCTAAGGCCAAGGACGCTCCCACCTCTCAGCTGAGCCAGAAAGAAAACCCTTTTGCTCCCAAGGCCCAGGCCTAGCACTTAGGATTTTCTTTGTAGTTTCCTCTGTGTATAAATTTTTTTGTAATGGCGTTTTGCCACCAAACATAATGTATTCCCTTTTTTGTTTAATGGGATTTTTCTTTTTTCTTTTTATGTTTCATACCTTTACTTTTATATGCTTTGAAGCTCAATACTGTTATAAATAGTATTGAACTGTTGCTGCTTGTCTTTATTAAAAGCTAACAATAACATACTGCTGACAAGATAAGTAATGTGATAAAATACCAGCAATAGATAGGTTTACCACACATTTGTATTGAGAATTGAACATTTTGTAATGAAGATTGAGTCCGATAAAGATGAATATATACTTTGTAAAAAATAGAAGGGAGAGACTGTCTTCATCCTGCTCATTACTTAGATAAATAAATAAGGACTTCAACTTACACAAAATCATTGATCCGGGGAGTTGGGTATGACCCTTGAATTGTATTAACACTTAGCAAAAGACCAATAGGTATCACAGTGTTAATTTTCCCTTAGTATCTGATCCAGGGGATCAATCATGACTATGATTTTGTTTAACACTTAGAAAGATGTCATAACGTGTTAATTTCCCCCAAAGCATCTAGTCCGAGGACTCAAGCATGACTAAGGTTCTGTTTAATCACTTACAAAGATGTCATAGAGTGTTAATCTCCCAAAGCATCTGGTCCGAGGACTCAGGCATGACTAAGGATCTATTTGAACACTTAAAAAGATGTCATAAAGTGTCAATTTCCCCAAAGCATCTGGTTCAAGGACTCAGGCATGACTAAGGTTCTGTTTAATCATTTACAAAGATGTCATAGAGTGTTAATTTCCCCAAAGCATTTGGTTCGAGGACTCAAGCATGACTAAGGTTCTGTTTGAACACTTAGAAATATGTCATAGAGTGTTAATTTTTCCAAAGCATTTGGTCCGAGGACTTAGGCATGACTAAGGTTCTGTTTAAACACTTACAAAGATGTCATAGTGTTAATATCCCCAAAGCATCTGGTTCAAGGACTCAAGCATGACTAAGATTCTGTTTAATCACTTACAAAGATATCATTGAGTGTTAATTTCCCCAAGAAATCTGGTCTGAGGACTCAGACATGACTAAGGTTTTGTTTGAACACTTATAAAAATGTCATAGAGTGTTAATTTCTCCAAAACATCTGGTTCGAGGACTCTGGCATGACTAAGGTTCTGTTTAATCACTTACAAAAATGTCATAGATCGTTAATTTCCCCAAAGCATCTGGTCCGAGAACTCAGGCATGACTAAGGTTCTGTTTGAACATTTAGAAAGATGTCACATAGTGTTAATTTTCCCAAAGCATCTGGTCTGAGGACTTAGGCATGACTAAGGTTCTACTTAATCACTTACAAAGATGTTATAGAGTGTTAATTTCTCCAAAGCATTTAGTTCGAGGACTCAAGCATGACTAAGGTTCTATCTAAACACTTACAAAGATGTCATAGTGTTAATTTCTTCAAAGCATTTGGTCCGAGGACTCAGGTTGTTTACATTCCACGGGTGTGGTATTACATGTTCATCTAGGTCTTTGAGGAAACAGGCTCTTATACTAGCTGTCGAGGTGATGTGATATGACCCCTCCCAATTGGGTCCCAACTTTCCCCATGCTGGGTTCTTCACAGTACCTAGAACTTTTTTCAACACCAAGTCACTAGGCGCTAACGGTTTCAGCTATACAGTGGCATCAAAAGAACGGTCTCCAACAGGTCGTTGTTATCGCTCGGATCAAAAGAACTCATTCTCAGCGTCGGGGGAGTTTCCCCTGTTGATCTGCGAGGTGTGGTTCGATATGTCCACATGACATGCGACAATTCTCCCACCCATTTTCCCTTTGCATTGTCTAACCTCTTCTTAAGTCCACTTACTATAACCTTGTTGACAGCCTCGACTTGTCCATTCCTTTAGGAATAGGTTGGAGTAGAATATCTATTCGTGATTCCCAGGTCACAACAATATCTCCTGAAAGATTTGCTATCAAATTGAAGGCTATTGTCCGAGATGAGGGTACGGGGGATCCTAAATCGTGTGACGATATTTTTCCAAACAAATTTCTTGGCATCCATGTCCTTGATGTTTGCCAAGGGTTTGGCTTCAACCCACTTAGTGAAGTAGTCTGTGGCGATCGGCAAATATCTCTTGTTTCCTACTGCCTTGGGAAAGGGCCCACAATGTTTAAGCCCCATTGAGCGAATGGCTAAGGGCTAGACAGAGGATTAAGGCCTCCTCCCAGTTGGTGTATGTTTGGCACAAATCTTTGACACTGGTCACACTTCTTTACATATTCTTGTGTTTTCCTTTGCATATTGGGCCACCAATAGTCTTGAATGATGGCTTTGTGTGCCAAAGATCTACCTCTAGTGTGACTTTCACAAATCCCTTCATGTAACTCCCCTAGGAGTAATTCTGTTGCCTCGGGGTATATGCATAATAGGTACGACCTAGAAAATGAGCGTTTATATAATTTTTGGTCCTCGGACAGCCAAAATCGAGGAGCCTTTCTCCGTACCTTGTCCAGTTATGATTTCTCCTCGCGTAGGATATCCTCCTTCAAGAATAGTACCATGGGGTCCATCCAACTAGGCCCTACTCTAACTTGGTGGACTTGGATTACCTCTCTTTCTTCGTACCTTGTCTAGTTAGGATTTCTCCTTGGGTAGGATATCCTCCTTCAAGAATAGTACCACGGGGTCCATCCAGTTAGGCCCTACTCTAACTTGGTGGACTTGGATCACCTTTCTCTTCACCTCTGTAGGTTTGTACAAATCCTCTACAAGGATGACTCGGGGCAGGCTCTACGCCAAGGAGGTGGCAAGTGTGGCTAGGGAATCAGCATGTGTGTTTCCACTTCTAGGGATATACAACAGGTTGAAAGATTCGAACCCTGATTGCAAATGTCTAACCTGACTCAAGTACCCCTGCATTCTTTCATCTCTCGCTTCAAATTCTCCTTTCACTTGGCCAACGATTAATCTTGAGTCCGAGAACATCTCTACTGCCTTTCCACCAATTCTTTGAACCATTACCATTCCCATCAGTAGAGCCTCATATTCAGCTTTGTTATTTGTGGCTGAGAAGTCTAGCCTTAATGACTTCTTAATAATGATCTCTTCAAGGGATACTAGAACTAGCCCCACTCTGGAACCCTTCTGATTTGCTACACTATCAACGTATACTTTCCAAGATAAGGGACCTAGTTGAGAGATCATGCCCACCAATTTTTCATTCATGTGTTAGGTTTCTACCTCTTCTTCCAATGGAGATTTAGTAAACTTAGCTACCAGATTTGCGAGGACTTGACCCTTGACAGAGGTACGAGGCATGTATTTGATGTTGAAAGCCCCCAGCATTGTCCCCTATTTAGCAATCTTCCCCGTATAATTAGAACTTCAGAGTAGAGCTCTGAGCGAGAGCTGAGTTAGGACCGTATATGCCTGGAAGTAATGTGGGAGTTTATGTGTAGCATATATCACTGCCAAAATGGCTTTTTCTAGTGGCAAATAACGGACCTCGACCTCATGTAGTGACTTGCTCACATAATAAACTGGCATTTGTATGCCGCTATCGACTCGTATCAAGACCAAGCTTAGGGCATGGAGGGCCACAGCAATATAAGCAAACAAGACCTCATCCATCTCAGGACTGGATATGGTAGGTTGCCGAGAGAGATAATTCTTAAGTTGTTGGAAGGCTAAGGCATACTCCTCAGTCCACTCAAACCCCCTCCATTTGTTCATCAATAGGAAGATTTTTGTGGAAGGACTTTTGTCTTAGCCTTCAATCAGGTATTGTCCTCTTTGGAAATGGCGTTAAGTCTTAATCCTCAAGGGTTTGTTTAATCCCACATCAGGGAGAGATGTCTCTCACTTATGCCTTATAAATCTTTGGCCTATGGATGAATGTACCACCATTACACATCCGCTGATTGGGAGATAAATCGGTTTAAAGAAGCAATAATTTTGATCAACTTTTAGACTTCCTTGGGATTCTGAGGTGGTTGTAAACCGTTGATTGCCTTAATCTGATCAGGGTTAACTTCAATTCCGCGATGAGTAACCATGTAACCCAGAAATTTGCTTGACCCTACACCAAAAGAGCATTTGGAAGTGTTAAGGCACAACTTATGCTTCCTTAGAATTTCAAAAATGTTCCCAAGATCTCCCATATGTTCAGACACTACCCAACTGTGGTTCAAACATTCTAGTCATCATCCTTTGATAGGTAGACCCTGCATTTTTCAAATCGAATGGCATCACTTTATAGTGGTAGTTCCCAATGAGGGTGACAAAAGCTGTCTTTTCCTGATCATCTAGGGCTAGTGGTATTTGGTGGTATTCTTGAAAGGTGTCTAAGAAGCTCATTCGAGCATGGCCCACAGTTGCATCCACTAGTTGGTTTATTCTAGGCATAGGGAAGGGATCCTTTGGGGAAGATTTATTTAGATCGGTGAAGTCTACACACACTCGCCATTTCCCATTATTCTTCTTCGCCACAATTGTATTAACTAACCACTCAGGGTAGAAAACCTTCTTGATAGCCCTTGCCTACTTGAGCTTCTTCACCTCATCTCTGACAACATCAAAGTGATCCTTGGACGAGCGCCGATGTGGTTGCTTCTTGGGGGTGACAGATGGGTTAACATTTAAATTGTGGCAAATGAAGCTTGGATCCACTCCCGGGGCTTCGTAAGAGCTCCATGCAAATACGTCCACACTTCTCTTAAGAAACTTTATCAGTTCTTCCTTCTTTAGAGGGGGAAGCTGAGCTCTAATTAGAAAAACTTCTCCGAATCATCACCGACAACAACCATTTCTAAGTTTTCACATTTCACCTCTTCGGTTGATCCATCGAGAGGTAAATTCAGAGCTTTTTATTGCTATGACTCCCTTACAGTAGAGGCCGAGGACTAGCCTCAGGCTGATGTAGGATGGCGGCTACCAGGCATTTCTTAGTTGTGGATTAACTCCTAACAATCTCTTCAATTCGGTCGCCCGATAGATATTTCAACTTTGGTGATAGGTAGAAGAGACGACCCTCAACACATGCAACTAGGGCTTGGCCATAATGGCCGTATAGGGCGAATAAGCATCTACTACGATGAAGTCCACCTCCACCATTTCTGAACTGGCTTACACGAGTAGCCTAATCTGGCCCTTCGGGATGACGATCTTCCCATCAAAACTTACCAAGGGTGAATCGTAGGCTGTTAGGTCCTCGGGTCTCAAGTTCAGCCCCTTGTATAGGTCGAGGTACATTATCTCGGCACCACTACCTTGGTCCACCATCACCCTCTTCACGTCATACCCCCCAATCCTGAGTGTGACCACCAAAGCATTGTTGTGGGGCTGTATGGTTCCAACCTTATCTTCATCAGAAAAGCTCAACGCCGGTTGGGTACTCACTTTAGCCCTCTTTGGCTTAGCATTTGTGTCCTTGGCAATCAGCCGAGCAATAGACATTACCCTGAAAAGGCAGGACCCGGTCCTCCCTAGAGCGGCGAAGATGATGTTTATTGTGCCTAAAAAAGGTCTCAAAGGAGCATCTCTTTGGGGTTTTTGGCCAGTTTGGTTTCCCTAGCCACTAGAATGATGCAGGAGATGCTTCAACTTTGCTACAAATTTCTGCAGTCTTTTGTAGTATGTCCTTGGTCCTAGTGGTATTGGCAATAGAGATTCTGATTGCACCTCATAGGGTTTCTTGCCATCTTATTCGGCCATTTGAAGAATGAATCATTCTTAATCTTCTTCAGAACTTGATGCACCAGTTCCCGGAATACCACATTAACTGCCTGAGTGTTGGCAGACCTTGACTGCTTAGTAAGGTCCTTTCGAGGCCCATTGTTGTTATATCGATCCGACCTGAAATCTCTCCTATCCTAAGGGATAACCTTAGCCTTACCTTTCCCCTGCTGTTGGTCTTCCTTAACCCTTTTATACTTGTCGATTCAGTCCATAAGTTGGCGCACGCTGGTGACAGTTTTTCCTATCAAAGATTTCCTTAAACTGTGCTCGGTTGGGAGGCCGACCTTGAAAGTACTGATGGCGACATCATCAAAGTCACCATCTATCTAGTTATAAATCTCCCAGTATCTATCTGAGTACGTTTTCAGGGTCTCCCCTTCTCGCATGGACAAGGACAGTAAGGAGTCTAAGGGTTAAGGAACTCTGCTACAAGTGACAAAACGAAAGCCAAATGCCTGGGTGAGCTCTTTGAAGGAACCTATGGAACCCGCCTTTAAGCCATCGAACCATCTCATTACCACAGATCCCAGACTGGAGGGGAACACCTTGCACATCAAGGTTTCATCCTTGGAATGGACAGTCATTCTTTGGTTGAAATTGCTCACGTGCTCCATTGGGTCTGTTTGACCATTGTAGATGGTGAATGTTGGCTAATTGAATCGTTAGGGGAGTCTCACCCCTTCAATCTTGCGCGTGAAGGGTGATTGGGAAATTTGATTTAGCGCCTTGCTCATAACGTCACCTCACAAGCCTTTATGAGGCGGGCTCTTATACCTATGTTTGTGATGGTGCTCCTCCTCGTAGGAGAAAGACTCGCTGGGTGGGGTCATTGACGTTCGTCTATAACTGGTATCCTTTCTATCATCAGAGGAAATGTTGGAGTTGGAGGGGGTTCGGTTTTGCTATGCACGACACAACTTTCTCTTTAGCTAGTCAACCTCCAGTTGTAAGGCTCTGGTATCTTCCTCTCTCGAGAGTGGCTCTTACCTCAGGGTTGACTTTTATCGAATTGGACAATATGCACACTCCCCTCTCGATCCTTTCTACATTCAAGGTTGACAAAAGGATTTTCATGTTAGGATCCTATGGATTCTTCTTAGTGTGGACTTAAACCTACCATGGTTAAATGTTGCACTCACTATCACCCAACTATTCCTCCCACAGATAGCGCTAATTGTGAGGACCCGATTTGAACTCTTAGCCTAAAAGGTACATGGACTTAGGCCCAAAAAGCCCAAAGCAATAAATTTGTAGAGAATGGGTTGGAAAATTGGGTTTTAATGAGTTAAGCAACAAGTAAACAGGTCTTGATGATTGAGAAAGGAAAATAATGAACTTTCACCAAGGAAAAACGTCCTCAGCGGAGTCCAAGGAGGCTGATTCTTATGTATTACTTTTGAAGTTCGATTACAAGTCTGGTTCTAGATTGCTACAGTGTTTCTCTCTTGATTTTTTGATCTTCCTTCCTTCAGGGGTCTTTTACATTATATATCTCACTCCTAGTGATCTTGGCCTTCGACTTGTTGATCATCCAAGCCACTACTTGAGTGCTTGTCCTATCAGACACCTTTTTTGGCTTTCTGTGAGTTGTGGTAGCCAAGACAGCACTATTCAGGAGTCTTTTCCACATAAATGCAACCAAAAAGTTAGTTGCAGGGCATTCAATGCGGTGGCAGTAGTTTTTCCTTAGGCATCTCCTAGCTTCTACTTTTTGGTACACTTGAGAATTACGCCCCTGCCACTGGAACTTCCTAAAAGGTCGCCTTGATCATTAGAATCTACATCAAATTCATGTTTAACTTATCCTACCTCCTCGGACTACCTTCTTATTAATATCATGCTCATGAAGCTACGAGCTTAAACCACTTACTACTATTTAATTGTCCTCAGATCACTCGTGTTCTCGGCCAAGGTCTAAAACCCAATACCAGATTTGGGCCTTTACCCTTATAATAATTTTCTCTCTCTCTAAAAATAAATATATAATTTTTCCACTTCCCCACCCCTTCCACTACAATATGGCAACACTACTCTTTTACAAACCCACCTTCACCTTCATCGCCAATCACAAGCACCAACCCACCATTGACACCACCAATCACTACAAACAATTTTAGCATCAGAAATCATAAACCCCACCTACTTTCATTGAAAACCCAGGCCTGTTGCACCTATTTCAAGAACCAAACCCAATCATGGCAAAACCCACTAAATATAATCTCTAGTAAAACCCACCTTCAAGCACCAAATCCACTCATACCACCTTTAATCACCAAGCCCCACTGAACCAATGATTACTAGCGAAACGCACTTTCAAGCACCGAACCCACTCGCACCACCTTCAACATCCAAACCCATCTTCAACCACTTAGCACTACCTTCATTCACCAAGCCTCATCGAACCCAGTCACCTGACCCACTTGCACAAACAAGCCCTTTGACCCGTAAAAACCATAAACTCTGTGCATGAGAGATAGAACAATATATATATATATATATATTTTAGTTTAACTTTGGCGATGACCAATCCTCGTTACTTCGGGCAAGGTATTTTCGTACGCTACTTTTTCAAGTTATGATGTGGACAGATTTGTGTTGTTTAGCCAAAAGTTTAGCTATTTCTTACGTATACCGAAGCTACCGTGAGTGCTCTAAATGGGCGAAAAAGAGCCAAAAGGGGAGGAGAATGGTTGGAAACGGGTGTTTGACATGGCACAATAAGATATTAACAAAATTAACTTTTAATAATCAATTATTATTGTAAGGACACGTTTTGCAGCCCAAGCCAAAGATATATAAGATCTTGGGCCAGTGAGCCTAGTACAATAAATTTATAGAGAGTGAGTTGGAGAACTAGGCCATAATGAATTTGACAACGGCTAGTATGGATTTAAAAGATGATCAAGAAAGAACAAGGGAGATAGAGCTGAATCTATTCACTGTCCGAAAAGATATTTTTCATATAAATCAATAACAATGGAGTACAAGTACAATTTTAATTGCTACAGTACTCTCTTTCTCTATTTTTCCGATCCTTTCCTCATGGAGGGTCTCTTATATTATATAGTTCCCCTTGGACCATCTTGATCCTACACTTGTTGATTATTTGAGCCATTATTTGAGTGCCCGTCCCATTAGACACCCTCTTTGGCTTTCTGTGAGTTGTGGTAGCCAAAGCAGCATTGTTCAGGGGTCTTCTCCACATAAATGCGACCAGAAAAGTAGCTGCGGTGCATTTAATGCAGTAGTAGTAGTTTTGGCTTTCTGTGAGTTGTGGTAGCCAAAGCAGCATTGTTCAGGGGTCTTCTCTACATAAATGCGACCAGAAAAGTAGCTGCGGTGCATTTAATGCAGTAGTAGTAGTTTTTCCTTAGATATTTTTGGGTTCCCTTCCTTCTCGTATGTTCATGAGGCACATCTCTATCACTGGGGTTTTTATGGAGGTTACTTTCATCGTTGGAATGCACATCTGAGTAGCATCTATCATATTCGATGAGGAATTCCTCCTCGGATTGCCTTCCACTCATGTCTTATTTATGAGACTCTGAACTGGAATCCCTCATAACTTTTTATCCCTCCTCGGACTTGTCAATGTCCACGGACAAAGCCCAAGGCCCAATATACGATTTTGGGCCCTTATCCCTACAATTATATATTGAATAGATTTCATTAATTATTTTAAATTTTTTTAATGATCTATTATAATATTTTATATTGATAAAAAGTCAATCTTACATGTTTTTTCCAACCTAACTCAAATTATTTTTTTGTTTTTTATTTTTACTAATTATTTTATTATTAAATTTTTTTTATGTTATTAAACTATTTATTTAGTTTATTTACATTTCCTTAATAAATATGCATATCATAGATATATTATTCTTGTTTGTGTATATTATTATGAGTAATGCTACAGACACAAACTATTTTACACAATTTTTACAAACTGCTGATGTGGATTTAGTATTTTCTAAATAGTTATTGCAAATAAAAATGTGATGTTAGTGATGGGCCCATATTAGAACTAGTAAGAATTTACCATATCAGCAGTTTGTAAAAATGTTATAAAATAGTTTGTATCTGTAGCATTACTCTATTATTATTGTACCATGTACATCACATTTAGAATATATTGATATACTTGATTGAATAAAATCAAGGAACATTATTTGTCCTTAATTTTAGCCCAGTTAAAGGATTCTCCTTAGTCATGTTTAGTTTCTATACATAGCGTACATAGGATTCATAAAACAACAACTTTGAATTGTAAAAGATGCAACCTTTAAAGATTTTATGTCGTGGACATGGATCTTCCGCTCTTCCTATCTCCAAATCTTTGATTTTCTTCCTTTTATTTTAACATATATATAATTTAACTATAAATAATATTATACTATCTAATAACCTTTTTTATTGAATTAATATTTTGAAAATATCACAGTTGGATAAAATGTTGTGGATATAGCACTTCTCATGTTCTTAACACTTACACTAAATTTTGTGCCAATTAGATACTATTTGCTATTTGATATAGAAACTTATCTTTTATGAACACTTTTAAACTAAAAAAAAAAAACTTGAAATTTAAACATTTAATTAATGACATAGTTGTTGACCTTAAATTATCTTGAAAATTGTTCAAGAACTTATGGTATAAGAAGAAAATATAATCCAACAGTGGATTTCTTAAAAATGACATCCAATAAAAACACATTGAGGAACTTGAACCTAACAAATATATATATATATATATGATTTGTCTTTTAGCTAAATTTCTTATTTGCAAGGTAGGATATAAAATATATTCTCCTTTTGTTTTCTTCATATATCTGACAAAAAAATTTAAGGTTTGTGTAATTGTTGTTAGAATAATGTGGCCCAACATAATATATATATATATAATGCCTTTATTATTAACAAATAAATATTCAGTCTCTTGTGAAATTATGCAATATTTTTATTATGTAAGATATTGATATATTGAAAGAGGTCTACGTGATTTAGTAGACTAAGATTATGAATGCATTCATTGTAGTCCTTGACTTGATCATATCCATCATGATGTAGCCTATTTTGATAGGTACATTGTTGGACCATGTTGGAAAGGAGGTGCAAGTTAAAATTGCTTAGACTATGGAAGATAATAAGGGCTAGTCTTTTTGATGGTCAGTGCATAATAATCTCGGAAGTCCTTCCATAATGAGATTCATGTACGTTGAGTGTTGGCTTTAATAAATTTATCGTGTCAATAACAGTAACTTGAACTCCTATTAAAGGTGTTGTCATTATAGTAGTTCTGGATATGAACGATAGATGAATCCATGTAGTAGCATGGAGTTACAAAAGTAATAACACATTAATGAACTTTTTCATTAATGAATCTAATTAATAAAGTTGTTTATTAACAAATGTAACATTTTTATTACATGAAGTGTTATTACAATAGAAAGGATTTTATAACTGGTCATGTCCTTTCTGAATATTATAAATATTGTCAAGGCCACACTTGCAAGAGGGTGTGAAAGAGAAAATTAACCTCTTGTTAATCCTGACCAGCTCGGGAGAGCATCCTGATTGCTTGTGAGGTCCTTGAATAACATAATCTAGTATGTAAATTTCTCACATCTTATTGTTGATTTTTATTATATATGCACATGATATAATTGTTGATAAATGTATTATATTTGTTTCTCTTGAATTATTACTTTTTAAGTATAATTCCAACAATTGTAAACAGGTAGGCAAATCATGAAAGAAATGGATCGTGAATGTACTTATATACTTGTCGGGTCATATCTCTAATATGACACTACGGATCAGATCCTTGATTTGTTTGCTTGTATGATTCTAAATTGACTGCATTGAAGAGGGAGATTTGGTATATCTTACAAGTTACAGCCACAATGCAAAGCATCGAAAAATCAGTGGTACAACCAAGGCAAAGTTAATTATCTGTGCTGAAGAATGATGCTATGTGAATCCAAGTTATATCCTTTAGAGTACATCAATTCAAACATTACACATGGAAGCTGCTTTACCTTCTGAATAGCAGGGTTGATGGCCCCACGAATGGTCCCAGATGGATGAGCATTACCTTCAAGGTAGAGCAGTACTGCATTAATGAAATGACATAGCTGTACACGTAGACAAGTCAATGATCATGACCCTGTTTAATTGAGAATCTAGAGCCGGTATGAAACTTTGAATGATCAAGATTCTAGATATATATGGTTGTTGGATGAGTAATCTATTAGTAATTAACTTCTACGCTGTCCTACAAATGGTCAAGACAACATAATTTTCCAATCCTCCTATGCAGGTTGGCTAGTCCATTCACATGTCCCTATTGTTTTGGTGATCTGTAGGGTTTCAAAATTGAAACAATAAAATAAAATAATTCAATGTAGAAAGAGAAATCGGAAGAAAGAAAATTAATGTGGTTAAGTATGATGGTTTATCACTACAATCAAAAGTCTAGCTAACCACACCTTTGCTACATTAAATTATGTTATAATGAACCCAATGTAGGGTAAATTTATAAAGACATTAAGCATAGTATGGTAACTTTAAAACCATCCATCATATTACAAAACCATGGTAGTATAGTATACGAATTTATGATAATATCTCAAATGTAAAGCTTGAAGATGCCTTTTGAGTTTGTAGTATAAACTTGATAAGGGAACTATGACCATAAATGATCGGATTAGATGTAAAATGAATTGGCCATGATGTCAATTGGAACAAAAGAGATAATAATGAACAAGGATGTTCAGCAAGGAATAGAGCTCTGAAGATGGCTATTGTGGCTAAAAGATTACTGCACCAATGACCAAAGGAAGACTAGTATTATGGTAGGAGTCCTATGTTTAGAACAAAAAACCTAATAGACTATATCTTTAATTTATTGAATTGTGTTTAACAATAAACCCAATGTACGTAGAGCGTAAGGTATGATAATCCTAAAAACATGGTAGTATTATAAAACCATGAGAGCCTATAATATTATACAAAACCATAGTCTAGCCATCACGTACGCTTTATTATTTCCATAGCCTTTTCTATTTGTTGGAAATTTTTTTCAATATACTTTCCGAATCTTCACGTGTATACTGAGTAATTCTAAACTTTAGGAAGGGCTAAAAATGAAAACTTGATGCATTGGAAATAGCGTTATTAAATTATTTGCAATTATGTAATGAATCTCAATGGGTCACTCGGTCAAATGAGCTCTAGAAGACCTACCAAAGAGGAGCACACAGCTCGAAACAATACTGATGTGGTATTTGGCCCAAACGTTTGATGCTTTAGTTAAGACTCAAAAAAAAAAAAAAAAACTGTTCATAGACAGCTCAAACTTGACTCGATAAAATACTCAAATATGTTTGTTTGTTTATATATAAGCCAAACTTAAATTTTAATTTTAGGCTTGTTTGAAAAACAAGTCAAGCCCAAACAAAATATGTGGTTCATGAACATGCTTGTGAACAATAAGGCTTAATAAAAATAAAATAAAATATATATATATAAAAAAAAAAAGCCAAGTTTAGGCTGATTTATGAACTTGGTAATAAATTTGATATGATCTTGAAAAATAAACTTATATCTTACCAAGTCTTTAATTAATTAGGAGTTATGATCACATGTCTAAACCAAATGGAGTTGATAATATTCTTAATATAGACTTAATACTTAGATCTTGAGCTTAAAAGCTTAATATGAAGCATGAGTTTGAGCTTGATATTGAGCTCAACCTTAACTTGACTAAACCAAGCTTAAACTTTTAGACTTTCTAACAAGTTTAAATTTAAATATAATTTGTAAGATTAGTTTAAACTCAAATCAAACTTGAACCTCTTACATTTATTTGAATAGAGCTTGATCGTATAATACTAATAACAAAGCTCGGATTTACGATCTTATTTTGGGTAGGTGTGGATTGTGCTTATGCATGTAGACTTGTCCCCATCAATTTGCTTTTAGGATTGACAAGCTATACCTATCAAATTACTTTTAGGATTTACCTCCAAACAAAATCGTGCAGTAATTCTATTGTTTATTTACTTCTTGAACTCCTCTGTCCTGGTAAAAGTGAGAATATGTTGGAGATTTAGATCTGCAGCAGGACAATCAATATCGGGGGAGAAAAAAATCAATTGAAACGGGAAAAAGTCACTAAAAGTATAGTATAGTATTTGAACATTTTCCCAAGCAAGCCTTCTTGAATACTGAGCAAGATCCACATATTCCAGTGGAGGACAATGCATGGACCTAGGCTATAACGAAACAGAGACCCGAGGTTCCCTAAAAGAACGGTGATTAACTTTTGGAGTACATATAACACGCTGGCTTGAAACTAACTCACCAACAAGAGGCTCACTAAACAACAACAACAGAGCCGAAGTGTACTGGGGGTCTGGCTCACACAGACGTAGACGTAGAGAAAGCTTATTTTCATTGGATAAAATTAAGAGGCACACAGCACTTGGATTTGACCGGAATTAAATTTTATCTCGTGAAATGGGATTTTATCATTTAAATGGTACTTTCACTTTGATACACCCATGAACCCAAATAATTTGATTGATCGATTGATTTTGCGATCATGACACCCCTACAACACCAAAACTTTGACCTACATGCATGGCACTGGAGCTGGGTACCCCTATGCCTATCCTTGCACTGTTGCCCATGTGCTAATTAAACTGCAATGCATGCCTATTATGGGTTTTGCCGGATTGAGATGCCGTTGTTACGAATGAATGAGATATAAAATTGCAAAAAGTAACTTTAAATTTTAATTATTGAATTTTAAAAATGAGAAAAAGTATGATCAATAAAAAATTATTGTGAGAGAGAAGGGGGTTAATTGCATAGTATATTGCAATTGCATCAAATCTCAATCCGGCTTAAGAGCATTGGTTTAAAAATTACATTTAGAAACATTTTATAGAAAAATGATAAATTAATTAATTTTTTTGACAGATTTTTATATTTCTCATAAAAGTGGTGTTAAAACTTTCTTAATATGATTTATTAACAATTGTTCTAATGGCACCTATTAACATGACCCAAAAAGTAGTGACTTTTTTTTAACAATATTTTCAATTTCTTATAAAAATGTCCTAAAATAGATTATTAATGTATATTCTAAGGGCATATATTACTTGAACTCATTACACATACCAAAATGTAATGAACAAATTGTGGCTTAACATTTTTTTTAAAAAAATGTGTTTAATGGTCAGGTGACTCAGGTCGGTTCAATCCTTAGGCCATTAGGTTATTGGTGGTTTTAGGATTTTTTTTCTTCTATGGCAATCAATAAGAAACTTAAATTATAAAAAATATATTAAAAAATGAACTTGAATATATAAAAAAAATGCAAATTCATGAAGTTTTATAATTTCCTTCCACTAATAAAATGAGAAAGCAAAAAGGGACAAAAGAGAGATGAGAATTAGGAATTTTGAGATAAGAGTAATAAAGTAGGAGAAAGTATGAAATGATGATAACAAAAATGGAGAGAGAGAGAGAGAGAGAGAGAGAGAGAGAGAGAAATAAACGATACCTACTGTAATTACGAGCCAAGCTGTTGAGGAAAGCAAAGTTGAGGTGAGTAGAGCTACCAACACCACATAGGGGAACTCATGGTGAAGGTATCTCTCTTGACACTATTTTCTAGGAAATATGAAATTTGATATTATTTTTATGGAATGGATTGAATGAGTTACAAATCTAAATGATTATAAGTTTTCATTTTTTTGGTTTGTTTTTGAATGAGCTTTTTGTTGAATAGTTTATTCATTTGTTGTTGTTAGGACTATTTTTGTTAGTGCTTGGACTAATTTTTATTATTGTTATTTGGGCATATATATATATATATATTATTGTTTAAGGAGTTAAGGATTATATCTGCAGGCCAAAATTATTTTTGTTGAATCTAAATTCTTGAGATTCTCAAATTAGGGTGTTCATATTAACACCCTATACCTTGGCTTCAACTTAAAACTGCCCTTACATTAGGTAATAGCCTAAGGCCCCTAAGTGAAAGAATGCCTCCTATTAACAAATAAAATATATTATATCTATCTATCTTATAATGTTGAGCTGTTGACAATTTTTTTTATTTTATTTTTTTATTATTTTTTATTGTCTCCTCTATCGGCCAATAAAATATATTCTCTATATATCTCAGTGTAAAAAATTTAATTAATAAAAATTACTTTTAAAAAATGATCTCTTCAAATGTTGTGCACCCTACAAATGTGTTTTACTCTATTTGTGATAGCTTCAAAATGTAAAAAACTTCATTCTCCCAAAGACGCGTAAAGTGAACCAACTCTTCATTTCTCTCTTTATCAAAGTTAAAATCAGAATTACTTATTTTTTTTAAAAAAAATATTACTAAAATTCAACGTTGTCAAAAGAGAGAGAATGACTATCTAAAAAAAATCCCAAAAAAAACAACACAAACCTCTTAGTTTTTGAAGAGATCAAAATCCCAAAAAAAAATTTCTGCGCGTTTTACTCACCTTGCTTTTTTTTTTTTTGAGAAACAAACACACACACAAGGTAAAGTGAAAGAGATTCTAACACAAAAACACACCACAACTCCACTCAAAATATATTATATATATTTTATAAAGAAGTTTTTATAAATCTTTTGTTCTTGTGTTCTTTTATCATTTTTCCATATTTCCCTTACACTATTGATTAATATCTTCCTAAACTCATTAATGGAGTACTTGATCTTTAAAAGTCCATCATGCTTGTCAAATAGAATGATTGAAGATTAATTAAAATCTAATATATCTCATTTGAAAAAAAAAAATCAATATATATATATATATATATGCACACACAATTAAGTCTACTAAATATTGTGTTTCAAATTGGATAATAAATGTCCTCCTATTAACATCAAAATTGGCATATAAGTAAGTCTTTGAAGGACATTAAATTAACAATGAGCTTGATAAATTATTAAGCCAATAAAAATCACTGAGAGAGAGAGAGAGAGAGAGAGAGAGAGAGAGAAATAAACGATACCTACTGTAATTACGAGCCAAGCTGTTGAGGAAAGCAAAGTTGAGGTGAGTAGAGCTACCAACACCACATAGGGGAACTCATGGTGAAGGTATCTCTCTTGACACTATTTTCTAGGAAATATGAAATTTGATATTATTTTTATGGAATGGATTGAATGAGTTACAAATCTAAATGATTATAAGTTTTCATTTTTTTGGTTTGTTTTTGAATGAGCTTTTTGTTGAATAGTTTATTCATTTGTTGTTGTTAGGACTATTTTTGTTAGTGCTTGGACTAATTTTTATTATTGTTATTTGGGCATATATATATATATATATTATTGTTTAAGGAGTTAAGGATTATATCTGCAGGCCAAAATTATTTTTGTTGAATCTAAATTCTTGAGATTCTCAAATTAGGGTGTTCATATTAACACCCTATACCTTGGCTTCAACTTAAAACTGCCCTTACATTAGGTAATAGCCTAAGGCCCCTAAGTGAAAGAATGCCTCCTATTAACAAATAAAATATATTATATCTATCTATCTTATAATGTTGAGCTGTTGACAATTTTTTTTATTTTATTTTTTTATTATTTTTTATTGTCTCCTCTATCGGCCAATAAAATATATTCTCTATATATCTCAGTGTAAAAAATTTAATTAATAAAAATTACTTTTAAAAAATGATCTCTTCAAATGTTGTGCACCCTACAAATGTGTTTTACTCTATTTGTGATAGCTTCAAAATGTAAAAAACTTCATTCTCCCAAAGACGCGTAAAGTGAACCAACTCTTCATTTCTCTCTTTATCAAAGTTAAAATCAGAATTACTTATTTTTTTTAAAAAAAATATTACTAAAATTCAACGTTGTCAAAAGAGAGAGAATGACTATCTAAAAAAAATCCCAAAAAAAACAACACAAACCTCTTAGTTTTTGAAGAGATCAAAATCCCAAAAAAAAATTTCTGCGCGTTTTACTCACCTTGCTTTTTTTTTTTTTGAGAAACAAACACACACACAAGGTAAAGTGAAAGAGATTCTAACACAAAAACACACCACAACTCCACTCAAAATATATTATATATATTTTATAAAGAAGTTTTTATAAATCTTTTGTTCTTGTGTTCTTTTATCATTTTTCCATATTTCCCTTACACTATTGATTAATATCTTCCTAAACTCATTAATGGAGTACTTGATCTTTAAAAGTCCATCATGCTTGTCAAATAGAATGATTGAAGATTAATTAAAATCTAATATATCTCATTTGAAAAAAAAAATCAATATATATATATATATATATATGCACACACAATTAAGTCTACTAAATATTGTGTTTCAAATTGGATAATAAATGTCCTCCTATTAACATCAAAATTGGCATATAAGTAAGTCTTTGAAGGACATTAAATTAACAATGAGCTTGATAAATTATTAAGCCAATAAAAATCACTTTCATTACAAATAGTTATATTAACTATAATTTGAATCAGAGATGAGAAAAGATTGGGTATTGCTTCAATATCTCAGAGAGTTTCTCTCCCAAAGTCGATTGTAGAGGTAGAAAGTCATGGTACCCATGAGAACTCTTGCATTCTCTTTAGAAATTAAGGTTACAAGTTATAACTGATGTTTTTGAGGAAGACTCAGATATAATTATAAACTCATTGAAAGATGAGGATGAATCTCTACCATCTTTCAATCATTTGATTTCTGATTCAAAGTTGATTCCAAAATCTTTCTGGAACATTAGTATTTCACATGTTCTGTAGCTCATAATTGTGCCAGACATACTAAATATATGTCACAGATTTTTTGATGTAGATATATAGATGATGTTTCTTCATACCTCGATGTTGTAATTCAAGCCGATTTGACTTTTTTTTTTAATGAAATTTGTAGTCTCCTTTTCAAAAAAATAAAACTTAAATCCATAATATATATATATATATATTGTAAAACTCGCTTATTTTACAAGATCAACTGGATATGACAATGGGTATATATAAAGGTTCAATAAATAGTTTGTAGTAACACTCTTTAAGTATTTTCAACAACAGTCAAGATGACCTCCAATTTTCATTTAAAGATTTATGCAATTATGAAAGAGGATAGTGTGGTTTGAACCTTCTTGAGCTCGAACAAAAATAACCAAGATAGCATACCATAAACATGTTCATGGAGTCAATTAGAATTATAGGGTCCGGTTAATGTGTACCTCTAGGGTACATATTAACCGTCCATTTTTTATAAATTTTTAAAAAAAAATAATTTACTAATATATGCACTATGCACATGAGCAAATTCCTTAGAATTATATAGCAGCAAATGATAATGTAGAAAAAATCTAGGCTAATAAAAAAAAGCTCTTATATTCTTGCTACAAGTTCCAAAGAAATTGCTCATCAAGAAAGCATGGTGGTACCCTTGGTAGCTGCCGATTCACGGAATGGGAATTAATCACAGTACACAGTACGTACTATACCCACTTTTGAAAGAGGATACGATTCCATTTATTCGAGGAAATGTCTTTCGTATTTCTTTAACTCTTGTCTCTGTGGGGCACTCAATAGTACAGACAGTATCTATGGCCCGAAGGGAAAAAATGTTCTGACTCAAAGCACGACAGCTGAGCTGAGAGGGTAAAATGAGAAAACCTTCTAATTTCGTTTTTGTCAAAACTCAAAGATTACCCTTCTTGCTCCTTTAGGAATTGTTGTGGACATTCACCTTCCCATCTTGGACAAAAAGTAACAGCCTCCCATACATGAGCCCAAATGAGAAATTTGTGTGCCTGTTTCACACACTCAAATGATTTTGTCTACCTTCTTTAATTAAACTATATAAAGAAATAATTCTACCACTTATAGCCAAAAGATAAAGGAAAGTCCAAATACAAAATGTGTAGTTAGGAATATATTATTTCTGTGTTAGTAAAACAAGTGTACAATGCAAAAATTGATGAGATGAATTACTCTATATTAACCCTAAACTGAGCTAATTTGGAGTAATCAACTTAAATTAGGAAACCCTAAAACAATTAGGATTAGGGCGACATAATACATGTGCCTTGGACCTATATTTCTAACATCCCCTCCAACTTCTGGTGGTAAATCCGAGGCTAGTTTGAATTTGAAGAAAAGGGTGAAGCTTATAACATGAAGCATGCAACTTAGTGAAGATAACTATAAGTTAGTTAATCCGCTAAACGTGAAGAAGATGATAATGAATGAAAGGACAATCAATCTCATAGAAAAAATCATTATGATTAATCCTAATAACATTCTAATTGTCATAATAAATTGGAGTAGCAACGGAAAAAGAAACTATCATATCCTTCAGAGAAAAACGTAACTAAATGAGTTTAGAAATGGTGTTAGTAAGAGCATGATATTCAACCTTAATGCTAAACTGAGCAACAACATTTTGTTTACACCAAAGCTAAAGAACACTAATAACAATTTTAATTTAAATATATTTGGTAATTTCATGAAAGATATCATTATATATGTGCAATCTTATAATGCTTTGTCGCACAATAAATCATAGTAGCAATGGAAGTAGACACTCACATGTACCCTTAACAAGAGAGCGTTTCCAAATGAGCTTACCAATCGTTTCAATAAGAACACAAGTCAACCTCAATAAAGCAACAACAGTTTGCTTTCCATGCTATCAATAAACTACCTAGGAAGAAGCAATTGCCACCATTAAATTAGTTGTGTAAGTAAACAATTGTATTACTGTAGGTATTGATGGAATGAATAACCCTAGATAAATCTAAACTAGCTTAGATTAGGTTTAGTGAAATTAGGTTGGAAAACCCTAAAAAATCAGGATTAGGAAAAAATAATAAATTGACCTTGGCCTATATATGTGATATATTTTCTATCTTTGGGGGAAAATGAGTGAAAGAAAAGGAAAATAATTGAATTGGTAGAGTGCATATACAGCCTTGCCGCTCTACATCTTGTTTTTGAGAAATTAAGGGGGTGTTTGAAAAGGATATTTAAACAACAGTTTTTATTGTTTAAACAACATAACACGTATTTTCATAATATTTTTTTACGTATACGTATTTTTAAAAAACTTAAATAATGTTACTAGAAAAACATTATCAAACAGATTTTAAAAGAAAAACTTTTTTATCAAAAATCTTGCAATTCGACATATCTTTTGATATTCTAACAAAAACATCTAGGATTTAAATCTTCTATCTCTCTCAACTATCAATACATCAAAAGAGGAAAGATTTTCCTAAAATCTGAAATTAAGACACGACGGCAGGGACCATGGTGGGTGTCTTCGTAGTTTTTCAAATGTAGATGATGTTTCCTCTCAATCAACCTTCATGCACATGATATATGTATCAATGGACGGATATGATTGCAGTACGTACGTGAGAGTAGAGCAATCAAAAATGACAATTGACATGGATTTGGCGGTGGGTCTTGTTGGTTTAGGACCACGCGATCTTGTGGGCTGGCAGGCTTGGATCCCCATAAAGATTTCCAGCATCTTAGAATAGTCCCCCCCTCCCCCCTTTTCTCACGAGTTCTCTCTACTCTATAGTCAGCTGTACCCATGTTTTTCTGCACAGGCATCTTTGATTCTTTCTTCTCTCTCACTATTTCTCTCAGTGATTCGCATGTCGAAGAAGAATCACATGTAACAACAACAACTCAGCTAGTAATGCCACCATTCTATTTATAAGCTACAAACTCACTAGATAAGATGTTGAATTTGCGTGGAAGTCTTATTGTACTGACAAAACAACATAGTCCAAATCCATATTTGGCGCACAGTCAAGTATATATATTTTACTGATGAGATGTTGTTGTCACCAACTGATGATCATCTAGCAACTTGCTCGATCTTTTGGTTTCAAAATTTACCGTTTTGATTGCAGATTTGGTGGCAACATACGATGTAGATATGTTTTGCCCCTCTTGTCTTTTCAAATAGTGTGAGTTATGATAGAAATTATACTAATGGATTGAAGCAGGAGTGTGTGGAATTTACGTTTATGTCTACATATTCCAAGGAAATATAGCAGGACAAACTTTTTTTATTACTAAATCTTTGGTTAGGTAGAGGACCTAACTATCACTATTTAGCCATGTGGGGAAGGCGTGCTTAGTTGTTTTCATGAAGTTACTTGATTTTATTATATTCAGTAAAATATGTTTTGTAAGGGATATGAATAGATTAGACATGCATGGGGCACACATGCATGACATTCTTG
The DNA here is from genome assembly GCF_002906115.3 of Quercus suber. NCBI lineage: Eukaryota > Viridiplantae > Streptophyta > Magnoliopsida > Fagales > Fagaceae > Quercus > Quercus suber. Next base: position 794,068 of record NW_027069657.1, on the reverse strand, counting down.
ATAATAAATTATGGTGTTAATTACAGGATATGGACGAATGAAACCCTGCATGGTGGAGCGTCTAGTTCCCCGATAGCTCCTCCTACCTGTGAGATCTTTAGGTCAAAGATCATCCATTGAATTGGCTTATTTGTTTAGTCTAATTTCAATTTCCAATCAAAATCTTTGCTCTAGACCTGAAACTATCTTTGTCTAATATCATACCAAGAAGATCTCCAAGAGAACAGTAAGTTTTATAAATAATTGATATGTTATAGTACCACTAATTCTTCTATACCAAAAAAAAAAAAAAAAAAATTGTATGGAATTACTATTAATATTTATTGTGGCAAGACCAATGCTTGCAATTTAATCTACCAGATTCTCTTGTGTGCATGGCATGACATTGTTTTCTTGCTATATTTTTCTTCATCGTGTGTAAGATGCTCAAAATTAATGATAATTATAATTCCTCATGAAAATTGTATACTTCTTCTTAGACTATTATTATCTTAAAAGTTTGCAAGAAGCAAGAAGAATTCGCTCATTTTAATATATAGATTAAGAATCAATTTTAATATATAGATTAAGAATCAATGTCGATACTTCGCTATCTATTTATGTAGATTTGGTAATTTAAAATTTAAATTTAAATTTTTTTTACCAATGAGAGTTACCTTGGAAGTTTCATTATGAAGCCCTGGAACCATGATAATTACTCCACAGATAATACTATATATCTTTGACATTTCCAAGTCAGTAGGCAAGACAACATGGACAAGGAAACAATCTGATATGACGCCATTGATTGTATGTACTCTTAGATACGCACAAAGAAAATCTAGAATGAAGAAAAATCTGGTTTGATGTCTACCCCATTCCTTATTTTCCATCTATAAATCTAAATGTTGAAGATAAAACCCTGATTCATGAGAATCCTTCAATTCAAAAGAAAATCTTATTAAAAGATCCTCTGATGATTATCTATATTTTGACCACTTTAATTTCATCCTAATTCCTAAGTTTAAAAATAAATAACAATTGTTTTAAAAACAACAACTTAGGCTTGCACGAAGCCAATTAAAATTGGACCAAACTTGACTAATCTTGACCTGATGAGATCATGATCCAACGGTTTAGACTTGTCGTTTTGGTCCTTTAACGGCCCACAAGAATGAATTAATACTCCTGTGGGTTGCTTGGAATATTCGTGATCATGATGATACATACATAAACACACAAAACACGCAGTGGAACATGAAATTTAATACTATGTACACGAGCATTTTATGACCATTTCCCGTTTGGAAGAACACAGAAAAAAAAGTGAAATCCAATGCATTGTCCTTCCGTATCTTTGAAAATAGACTTTATATGCCACGACGTCGTTTCCTATGAAAGAACCCAAAAGATTTTCTTCCCTGATGTCAAAGATTTACATCCTATTTTTTCTTGCAAATGCAACTTTTACATCTATAAATACTGTCCAATCTTTCCACCACAAAGCACAGCTGACATCCCTCACCAACTTTATATTCCTCTCTTCTTCTTATTGTTCTTCTTCATCACTCATTCCCTCTCTTAAAAATGGTTGAAACTTTTCCAATTACGACATATTTCATGCTACTATTTTTATTTTTAAGTTCTTTGGTGTCCACCTTAGGAAAGCCAAAGCTAAGTACAAATTGTCTTTCATCCAAGTTCCAAAACCCTGTCTATCAAAATAGAAAGCTCCAAAACCTTGATATCATAAGTAAGCTTCGTGATGACCATGATGCCATTAAATTAGCCTCTAGTGATTATGGCAATATGGTTCACGAGATTCCGGCCTCAATTCTTTATCCAACTTCTATAAATGATATTGAAACCTTAATAAAATTTGCTCACAATAATTCTGCTCCTTTTACTATAGCTGCTAGAGGCCAAGGCCATTCTGTCCGTGGACAAGCAATGGCTCCTAATGGGGTTGTTGTGAACATGAGATCCCTGAAAAATCATAGAAATGGGTTTGGAATCACTGTCTCTGGAACCCCATCAATGGGTTTTTTTTATGCTGATGTTGGTGGTGAACAGCTCTGGGTTGATGTTTTGAATGCCACACTTGAACATGGACTTGCACCGGTCTCGTTCACCGACTATTTGTACCTAACTGTTGGAGGGACACTCTCCAATGCAGGGATTAGTGGCCAAACCTTCCGTTATGGTCCTCAGATCAGCAACGTGTATGAAATGGATGTCATCACTGGTATGAATTATTTTTTTACTCCATTTTTACATCTTTTTTTTAGTAGATTGATGATTTTTTTTAAAAAAAAAATCTTTATAGATTCAATTGAACTTGAAAGTATTGGTGAAAAAGGCAAGATTCGAATACAAGTTCCTTATTCGATTATAAAAAAAAGATTTTACCAATTAAACAACTAGATCTACCTATAGAAGAGAAAATCTGTGAACACAACTCTTGTATCATAATTTTTACCATAACACTGATATGGTTTATGGTGAATTGTAGAATAAAAATACTAAATCCATATAAAATGATAAAATTCCACTTATAGTTTGCCAGGCAAGTGTAAAATGACCTATATATAATACAATGTAGTGGTTGTTGAATTTAAATATACCCTCACATTGGAACATATTGATTATTATTACTATTAGGAGTCCTTTAGTTGGGACCCAGACTAGTTCTTAAAGTTAACACTGTGGTCCTTGACCTAAAGACCTAGACAAACTTTACATTTGTCTCCATTGTTTAGCACCTAATTGGTTTGGTTTAATTATTAGCTAATATTTTAGTTTTATGCAGATCTATTCTCAGATTTGTTTTTAGAATTAATTTTGTTGCATGCATGCAGCTATTTTGGGGTCTACTTATGATGTTTTTGCTTGTTTGATTTAGGGGAAGGTGATTTTGTTACTTGCTCCCCAGAAAAGAACAGGAAGCTCTTTTATGCGGTTCTTGGTGGTTTAGGCCAATTTGGGATTATAGTCAGAGCAAGAATTGCCCTAGAGCCAGCTCCAAAGAGGGTACGTGTAAATATTAAATAAAGCACCTTTTTTTTTTTAAATGTGTAGCACATTGACTTAGACTTGTCTTATTATTTTCCCACTGCTCTCATAATGTCGATTTCATGATGTTCCTTATTTCAACTAAGCATGCACGATAATAATTACAACTTTGATGATGATAATAAAAGACTAACTACAAAAACCCATCCAACTATACTGTACATAAAGAGATATTCATCATCAAGAAAAATTAAATTGATAAAGCAACCCATTTATGTACATCATACAGTTATCCGAAATAAAAGAGAATTTCATAACCCATTAATTCCATGCTAGTTAGCTATTTTTTATTTTTGGTAATGCTGAGTGTTTTTACTATGTGCCAATATTGTTTATTTAATGTGTGATGAATTTGTTTTTTTGTAGGTCAAGTGGGTTCGAATGCTTTATAATGACTTCTCTGCATTCACTAAAGACCAAGAGAGCTTGATATCACTCAATGGAAGGAAGCAAAAGAATGCACTTAATTACTTAGAAGGTTTACTTCTCATGGATAAGGGTACACCAGAAAATTGGAGATCAACCTTTTTTCCATTATCCGATCACTCCAGAATTATTTCCCATGTGACCAAATATGGCATCATCTACTGCATAGAAGTAGCCAAATATTATGATGACCACACTCTTAATTCAGTGGACAAGGTACATCTTAAAGATCAACATGATTTATAACACTTATAGCAAAATTACCTTCAAAGTTCTTCTAATTAGTAATATAACAATATGACTCCTAGTAATGGTTTTTTTTTTTTTTTTTAATTAATAGGAACTCCAAGTTTTGTTCGAAGGGTTGAGCTTTATTCCTGGATTTACATTTGAGAAGGACATCTCATACATAGATTTTCTGAATAGAGCCCAAAAAGGAGAGCAAAAGCTTCAGTCACAAGGACTATGGGATATTCCTCATCCATGGCTGAATCTCTTTGTACCAAAATCTCATATCTCAGATTTTAATTCCATTGTTTTCAAGGACATTGTTCTTAAGCGTAACATTACCACAGGACTTGTCCTCGTTTACCCTATGAACAGGAACAAGTAAGTTTTTTTTTTTTTTTTACTATACAGTAGAATTTCAACCTCGGTGCCATAATGATTGTTTTTTATTATCAAATCAAAACACCAATCGATTTTTAGTGTAAACATAGTTCGAATTATAAATTTTTTATTTAATTGCAAGATAATTTATTTATCAAACAACTAAATGAAACCCACAAGTTCTTATTATGCGTAAGGAAAAAACTTTGATATAATTTTTTAGGTGTTATACCTTCAGTTTTTCAATTAATTTCAATCATGTAACCTATTAATCAATGCAATAAAATCATGTGATTTATTGGCCATTACACTTCGTAGCTAGTGTATAGCTATGGCTTCTAAGATCACATTATTACATTGGGAACCTAAAGAATAACAATTAAGGAATTAATTTGGGGTTTAAGCAATAGTCCAATAGTAATGGTTTTTTTTTTTTTTTGGTGATATCACATGTTTGTAGTTCTAATCCATTCTCCCTCTACTATGCTATTTACCTATCAAAAGAAATTTTGAAAGAAAAAAAGAAAAAGAAAAAGAAAAACTAAGTAACTATGCTTAACTTTTACCTTTATGTATGCACATAAATGCACACAAAAACATTTTGATATATTGCAATATGAATGAATTACTGAAAATTAAATTACAGGTGGATGATAGGATGTCTGCGGTTATACCTGATGAAGATGTGTTCTACACCATAGGCTTTTTACATGGAAGTGGGTTTAATGACTGGGAAACCATTGATTTACAAAACAAGGATATACTGCAGTCTTGTTATAATGCCGGTATTGAAGTTACACAGTATCTTCCCAATTACAAGACAACAGAAGATTGGAAAAACCATTTTGGCATGAAGTGGAGAACTTTTCAAGAGAGAAAAGCTCAGTTTGATCCGAAAATGATACTATCACCAGGACAAAGAATTTTCAATAACAATTGAAGCATAAATGTATTAGCTAGTGTGACTGGAGTGTACGGGTGTAGTGAAAATATATATTTCTATCCTTTGTCTTTTGTAGTATAAGTTTCACTTTTTTACTTCTCGTACTATTTATGCCTTTTTTTTCTTTTTCTTTTTTTTTTTTGTATCATTAGCAATCAGTAGTTATGAGAATTAAATTAATAAACATAATCTTGATGGTCCATTTGTACTCAATTTGTCATAGTTTTTTTTACGTTTTTTTCCCTAGCTTATTTATGCTATATATATATATATATATAACCATTTAATATTTTACTTTTTCTAGATACAATTATATTTTTACCTAATTTATTTCTTGAGTCCAATTTAAAGTCAATCAAAATAAACAAATTATAATAATATCATTCATGCATGTCGTTTAGTCAAACTGTTGTTGGAATTTTCTAACTTGATACACACGTTTCCACTTTTTTAATGATTTGAACCACATATATAATAACGTGATGTTGAATCAATATTGCCTTAATGTGGGATTTAAAAGTTTACAGTCGGCCAGAAAAAGGGCCTTAGTTGCGTATCATAATTACCTTAGATCGCTGGTTAACCTTGGTAATCTTGGACTGCTAGGAAGAATTCAAATCCTATCCTATCACATCTAAAACAGAAGTCATAGTTAGCTGTAGGTGGGGTTGGGTCCAGATCTCACCATCTTCAGAAGAAGTACCTGGCTAGCTACTAGTGGGTGCTGGGTACGTATAGTCTGTTGCTACGTATGATTATTCGGAAAAATATGATAACGTCCTGGTTGGGTTAAAATTGTGTAACTCTAAACAATGTCTTACATTTAATATTTTGTTATTGAATTTATATTTTAAAAATCTCACTGTTCGATTATATATTCTATATGTTTTTAACATATATACATGTATTCATGTAAATCGAATGTTATTTACCATTTAATCTATAAACTCATTTTTTAATACATTATTTTAAACTACAAAAACTTAAACTTAAACAATTGATTGATGACATGATTCTTTATCTTTGATTATTTTGAAATGTTGTAAGCATATAAAATATACAAAAATAATGTAATTCAATAGTAAATTTGTCAAAATTTGCATCCAATTAAAAATATGATGTGATATAACATTGTTTAAAGTTACACATATATGTGTAATTTGAACCCAACCCTATTCATAATTAAGTGAGCTTTAATTTGAAATGTTAGAGACAAGAGCTATTTGTTTGACATTTACCTCTCATTACCCATTAGTTGTAACTTCACGCATATTTGCATATACACAGACAAATTTAAAAATAATAACAATTAGATACATATGAGATGTTCTTACTGAATTTAGTATACTACATACCTATATTTGTCTTTGAATTTTCTAAGCCTTGAAAAATCCTTAAAGTATACATATTGGTAGTACATTTTAGAAAGAAATTTGTGAAGATAACTTTCTGAATTTTCTTATGTTTAATAGTATTATAAAAAAAATAGGTTAAAGGAAAATTATCTCTTAAGTTCTTTTATTTAGCCTAACATGAGATAATGTTGTTTTCTATTAAAATTTTCTGTAAAACAACTTTATCTCATATCAAGTTAAAGAAGGAAAACAATTTCATCTCACGAGAAGGTAAATAACAGAAGTCAAGAGATAGTTTCCAAGTTATTTTAAAATCGCTACCAAACATAAGAAAATGAGGTAATTTTCTAGAAAATGCTTTTTGAAAAATGATTTATTTTTCATTATTTTATTTTACAAATATTTTCATACAATTAATTTTGTTAATAGTTATTAAAATTTTGAAATAAGTTAGGAAAATTAAACCATATAAAAATTTATTCAAAAGACACGAGAAGATTTATGGAATATGGTAAAATTTTGTTTTAAATTTTATTGAGTTAATAATAAGTACTAATAAGAAATTTGGATAACTCAGAAAAAAATAAAAATAAAAAAGAGTAAGAAATTAGGATTAATTTGAAGTAATTTTAAATGCACTCGAAGCAGATTTAAATTTAAAGGACATTTGACACGCAGTTTGAATAAATTTGAAATCTAATTTGGAACACCCAACATAAAATTGGAATGAATTAACTAATTAATATTCTGTTGAGTTTCCACTTTAATCATATTATTAATATTATTGTGTGTGTGTGTGTGTGTGTGAGTGTGATAGTATGTAGATCATTTGTACTACCCAATTTCATGCAAACTTCTCACGAATGTGTTTTTCTTCTTAAAAAATGGACAATATACCTTTCATAGTATTTGAAAGAAATGCATAGCTTTGCTATCGACAAAAACAAAGTGGGCAGAGAAGGTCTTGTGCAGCCCCACGGGTGGGGAGCGTAAAGTAAAATTAATAATCATTACTTAGAACTAAAAAGACCATACTTTGCGGCCTCAATAGGGGCCAAAGACAGCTTATATCCATTCGTTTATCGGCTTAGGCATTAAGCATGTTTCTAACTTTTACTGCAGCTGGCAAATATACCTTTCTCGCTATTGCTTTTTTTTTTTTTTTCTCCTCCGATCCCTTTATGTTATTAGCAGAGCTTATATAGATTAGTGAAAAATTCTAGTACCACAATCAATTTTATACTCATTTTTATAACTATCCAATGTGACTGAATATAAATGGCGAATAGAAAAATTGTGAGTCTATGTGAAAGTAACAGACAATTAGTCATACTGGCCATTTGGTCATTAGACTTTTTCTACATTTCTAATTAACACATCGAATATTCAAATTATCTTGCTCTACCTAAACTATATATTCAATATAAAAGTGCATCTTTACCCACCTTCTAAGTTCTAACACATGAGCAAATCCAAAGCAATGCATATCCAAATAGCCTTTGCCAACATTGAAACATTGAAAAAGAAAAGTAAAAAATGTTTTATGCCACCCCACGAGTGGGTTAAAGTGAAATGGATGATGATAAAAAAGAGCATGCTTTGCGGCCTCAAAGAGGGGGCAAAGCCAAGCTTATTTTTTTCCCCGACGGTGTATAAATGCGTAAAGCATGTTTCAAACTCTTATTGCAGCTCGCAGGAAACCAGGAAACATAAAAGGGAATTGTCCCCCATCATCATCTTCTACTTTCCTTTATGCTCATATAGAATATTTGTTCTCTTTTGGATTATAATTGCGATTCCTAGACAGGATCCAAACAATTCACACGCTGTAAATTATTAAGATCTTTGACTATAACATAGCAAACGTTTTTTTTTTAACTATTAAACTTAGTAATATTAATATCATACCACCACTTTTCTCTTCTCACCGACATTATGAAACCAAGTGGAAGATTCTTTCTCGTTTAAAGTAAAAACCCACGGGATCATCTCTAAATAAAGTCATTATTCTTTCTCAAAATTTCTTTAATTATTATAAAATTAATTACAATATTTTTTATGTTTATGCCTAAATTTATGCCTAACTTAAGATCAATGGTGGAAACAAGAATTAGTCTGGGGACAAGATTAAAAGCAAAAAATTTATCTGCAAACTATTAATCAATATTAATAACAAAAAAAATAAACAATTATATGCTAATGTAATTGTCATACACAACTAAAGTAAAATAACTCACCTAAGATCTTCTTTTTTACAAAAAACAATAATTGTCTGTGGTTGTAACAACCAAAAAAACCTCTTTTTAGAAAGAAGAAAAAAACCCTAATTATCTTCCCTTTTGTATGTTTCACAACTAAAGTAAAATATCCCTACTTTTCTTTGCTCTCTCACACATGCATGGGCATCTTTCTCTTTCTCATTTCACAATATTAATCCAAGCTTCACAAATTCTCCTTGATTTGTGTGCTTTACAAAAACCTTTGTAAAGAAAACTCAAATTTTGTTGTCTTTTTTCTTGTGCTATCTCCCAAGAAAATTTTTTCCTTTTTTCTCCCTTGGTTTTATCTTCAATTTTATGATTATTTTCTTTCCTTCCATTCTAAGGAATAATGTTTACTTTTAAAACCCCAAAAAAAGCCAAATTAATTTTTCATTTTTTGAAAAAAAAAAAAATATATATATATATTATATATTTTTCATTTGAGGCAATTTCGTAACGGTTCTAAACTCAATAATTAATCAAAATATCGAACTTCCTTTTATTTTTTTATTTGTTTCCCGTTGAGTATGCCCGGCCCTATCATTGCTAAATTTGCAACAATGGTGGGGTCTAATTGTGGGTTGACCTACCTTCTGAAGATTATCAATCTTTATAGGCCCACATCTGCTTAACTTATGGGCCAGAGTTTCATTTAACCATGGGTTAGAATTTCTTTATTTATAAAAAAGATGATGTGTTGGGCCTATCCTCCAGGTTAGAGCTTTTACTAATGGACTAGATACCCGTGATACTCTTGGGCAGAACTTGTAAGCCCCAGTGATTTACTGAAGAAATAACATGTGTCTTCGAACTTCAAAGTCCATAGTATGTTGGGCCAGACGTTGATAGGAAATTGAAAAGTTAATGGCCTTTCTAGGCCGATGGCACCTATCCACTCTTGTCCCTGTGAGGCTGTGACATGGGTTCGACTCACCTCCCTTTCTCTACCCACAAATGTAATACTAAAAATGAAAAAAAACTGATAAATTACTTTTTATTTCGTTTAAACTTTAAACTTTCAAAATATTTTATTTGAACCTCAAAGTTTCTAAAAAAAAAGGTTTAAAACCAGTTGATCACATGATATTTAATGGGATTAACAAAAAAATGTGAAAGAAAAATTTAAATAAGACGTTTTTTCAAAAAATTTTGAGGCTTAAATAAAAAATTTTGAAAATTTAAGGCTTAAATGAAATACACCCAAAATTTTAAGATTTGAAAAGTAATGTATACCATGCTTGCTCGTTTTAGTTAGTTCAACTAGTAAAGTCTATTGTTAATGAATAATAAATTTGTAGTTCAAACCCTACTAATACCAAAAATTAATCAGTGTCTTGACTTGATAATAAAGAGCAATCATCATAAAAAAAAATAATAATAATAAATAAAAATAAAAAAAGAGGAAAGATGAATAAAGTACCATCTCTAAATTTGGTTAGGTGTAAAAAGATGAGAAATATGAAAATATGAAGAATTTTCTTTTCTCCAAGTCTAATTTAACATGCAAGGTGAAAGCACTAGTTGCAGACTTGAAGAGATTGAAGAAGGGGGAGATATTGTTCCAATGGTAACTACACCAAAAACGGTGTTGTCTAAGAAGCACAATGCACACATGTCTCAATTAAAAGGAAATGATGCCGTTTCACTTAAGTAGAACAATGTCGTTTTAGATTATGTGTATTAAGTCTATTAGTGATTGCACGTGTGCACGTGGGAGAGGTTATTAGACTTTGTAACCGTTTCTCGTGTCTTCTAGATATTTTCTGTTTCTAGTTTCTGCTAGTATATAATGTACAAGCTTTGCCTATTTGTAATTTAAACCATTTCAATTACAATTTCTCCTTTCAATAAAAACAAAATTTTCTCTTCCTCTATGTGTTTTTTCATGGTATTAGAGCTTCGATCTATATCAATGGCTTTCACAAGTTCATCTTCTTTGTCTTCTACTTCAAGTTCAATTCTTGCTTTGGCTTATACAACCTTACCTGCAAATGCCTCGCTGCTTCTGCTATCCAATTTGTCTTCAATGATGACTATCAAGCTTGACTATGGCAACTACATCGTATGGAAGAATCAGATTGAGGTAATTCTTGAAACTTACTTAATGATTGATATTCTTGATGATTCAATCATAGCTCTAGATCATTATCTAAAGGATTCATCTGGTAATTTCACTACTAAGATTAACCATAATTTCATTTCTTGGAAAAATTGTGAACAAGCTATGTTCACCTTTATCAATTCAACTTTGTCTCTTGCTATTCTTGCTCTCACTTGTGGAAACAACGGAGGAGTCGCTACCCAGTTTTGCAATGGCCTAGGAACCATGAATATAGTGTCCTTTTGAGGAAGGACCATTGATCTTATTACCAGAGATATGGGTTCAGAGTTTTGGTACGTTCTTGGGAAGGTGTTAGGCACCTAAGACCGTCCAACCCTAAGGTTAGCCTCCCATCATTGTGTCTTATGTCTTAAACTCGATAAAATCATGTTCAACACTTACGTTCTAAACTCTCACACACACTAGCATACATTTAAGCATACAACATCGCATCATCATTCCAAAACACATACATATCCATCCATAAAGCATAAGAAAGCAAACCACACATATACAACCCTAGCATTCGTCTAACATGTGAAAACCCTATTATGTCATATATAAGGCAGCAACTTAATCATGGCAGCAAGTATATCATCTATTAATTAAACACAAAATGCAACATGACAACACATGTATTGTTCATCAAACAAAACATAACAACACATATGCATGTGAATGTGAATGTATGACTTACCTTTACTCACCTTGCAGCAACTCAACACCTGTGGCATCATGCATAGGCATGTGAATGCATGTTCAAGGTATCAAACTAAGAAACAAGAGATGAAACCCTAATCTAGCATATCAAAGGTAAATAACAATAAAACATGTGAAACAAAGGCATCAGATACACATATACATAAAAAGAAACTTAAACAAGAACATATGAGATAAGAAAATAAAATGAGATAGAAGCAAAAGACTAAACTAGGGTTCCTGGGTAGCGGCCTGCATATGCATACCGAAGGTTACGTACACAGGCCAAGCACCTGTGTACGTAGGAGGAGGCCCACATACATGCATAAGGTATGTGTGTGCAGCTCTACTCGAAACCCTAACCCAGAAATGGAAAAGCAGAAAAACAAAGTACAAATAAAAACCATAATTTTAACAACCAAACATGCTCAAGATATAAAGAAAACTATAAAACTAACCTGAACAAACATATATAAGCATAAATAAAGCAAACAAATAAGATTAAAACTGAAAAGAAAGATAGAAATGAAAAAGGAATAAAAAGGAAGAGTTAGGCTCAATACCTCAAATGAGAAGCTTTATAAGCTGATTTTGACCGTTTACCTCAGTCCAGTCTATCACAATTCAATAAAATGTGATTAGCAACGTTAAACTAAAAGGATTGGGGCTAGAAAAGGTCTTAATCAAACAAATTGACTTAAGAGTGTTTTGTGAAAAACTCCCTTTTGATTCACTATTTTCTAGTTTGTATTTTTCCCGTGGGATTTCTCTGTCTTTTGAAAATATACTGTATAAAGATTTATATAGTAGAAAAAATGGGGTTTGGAATGGCTCCCAAATGATGTGGGATTCATTCCAAACCTTAGCCATTATTGTAGAAAACTTGCCTTTTTATGTCTCTGAAATCCTAGTTGTATACGCAGGAGTGTGCCTACGTATGCATGCTTTGGCCCACGTATGTAGGCTGCTGTCCGTATGTGAGCTGAGGGCCACTTTGGTCATTTTATTTTCAAAAATAGATTTTTGCTCATTTAAAATGTTATATTTTCCATTTTAACACTCCTAAAGTCAATTTGATATCTAATTGAGCTCTAAACTAGCCTTAGACCTTAGAGTTTGGGCATCATTGGGGAATGGGGGATTGAGTCGTAAGGAGTACAAAATGTGATGTTTACAGATGCCCCTCTTTTGATTCATGAACTTCGCTGACGGAATCAAAAGAATAAGAGACAAAACATTTTATTTAGACGTACGGCTCAGGCCCAACCTACACACACGACACACATCATGCATACAAGGGGCGGGGCGCAACTCCGAAGAGCTGCGTGGGATTCATATGTCTAAAGTCCCACCTTTGTTGCTCAGGAAACGAGCAACAACAAGTTCATTATGTTGGAACCTGCGTTTGCCACTTGTAAGCATATGATGAGTGGCTCACTATCCTATAGTCACTTAAAAAGAATAATAAAAACAAACAAGGGAGGTCTTCAAGCTAACCCAACAAACAATAAAAGGATACAGTCTCTATGGTGCCCATCTAGGGCTTTTGCCTCAAACTTCTCCGGGTGACTCGCTCATCTTATCTTCTTCACTTTTTTCTCTATATTTTATGGTGAGGCTCTTACTTCGAGTTAACCTTGGTCTCTTTCTCCATCTCTATCTCTACATTTTCCTACTGTGCCTGCATGTTCAATTCTCGGAGTATATGTGCACGAGTAGTCTTAATTGTTGTTCCATTGAGGGTGGTGAAACCTCATTGAGGAGTAGATATGTATGGGAATGAATCTTCTGCCTCTTTCATGACTTACTTGGGGATGAGAAACTCGCTAAGGAGTAGTGTAATGTAGATGTGTGATCCATTGGGGAAGAATCTTCTGCTTCCTTCATGGTCTGCTGAGGACTTTGAGGAAGAATTTTCTACTTCCTCACTGGGGATACTTAAGGTGTACTTGGTCCACTGTGGAAGAATCTTCTGCTTCCTCACTGAGAATTGTTTAAATATGCTTGGGTTCATCAGGGAAAAATCTTCTGCGTCCTTCATGGGGATGATGTTCTAAATATGCTCAATCCACTAGAGAAGAATCTTCTTCTTCCTTACTAGGGATAGTGTTCTTGGATTTATGTGATCTGTTGGAAATGGTTTTGGGATGTACATGCTTCTTTGGGAGAAGAGTCTTCTGCTTCCTTTACTACTCACTGGGGGGTCCTTGGTGACATTGTGCCTAATTGGGGCAATCATAAGATGTTTTTTTTTTTTTTTTTTTAAACTATTCATGACTAAACTACACGTAGATTAGTGGTGACGTCTAAACTACACATAGTTTAGCTATCAAGTGTGTTCCCACCTCTTCATTTTTCCCAACGGTTACCAACCATTTCTTTTTCTTCTTCATTCTCTTCATCTCCCTCATCTCTTCACATTCTTCATAACTCTTCAACTTCCCTTTTTTTTCCTCTACAAAAACGTTTCTCTTCTCTCGTTTCCTCACATCATCTGATTCTCCCATTCTCTCAAAACTCCCTCATTCTCTCATTTTCTCTTTAGACTCTCTTCATCTCCTTCAATGAAACCCAAGGCCAAGAAGACTTCCTACGTCCTTTCCTCCGATGCATTTCTCCTCACCCGTTGGAGTGGAGCAATGAGATTGATGGAATCTCCTTCATTGACACACCGGCCAGAGATTCACATCCCTATGGCTGAATCTGTAGCACAATGCACGCGTGTCTCAATTAGAAGGAAACGGTGATGTTTCACTTAAGTAGAATGGTGTCGTTTTAGATTATGTGTATTAAGTCTATTAGTGATTGCAAATGTGCATGTGGGAGAGTTTGTTAGACTCTGTAACCGTTTCTCGTGTCTTCTAGATATTTTCTGTTTCTAGTTTCTACTAGTATATAATGTACAGACTTTGCTTATTTGTAATTTAAGCCATTTCAATTACAATTTCTCCTTTCAATAAAAAAAATAACTCTCTCTTCCTCTTTGTGTTTCTTCATAAGGGAGGGAAGAGGAGAGAAAGGACATCTCAATGTCCTATTAATGTGTATCCTATTACATCAATTTCTTTTTTTGGTAATTTTATTTAAACCATCAAAAGATTAAATAATCTAAAAATAAAATGCATTTTTCTTCATATAAATTGAAAATTTTATTTGTGAGCAACAACTAAAAAACTTGAAGATTTGACTTTAGTGGTGGAGAATTAAAAAATCACACAATTTTTCTGATAAAGAAGTAGCCTTTGTGCTATGAATCAAAAGATAGTGATCATTTCTCTCGACAACTATGACAAGTTTGCAATGAAATATTTAAGTTATGACTACTTTCTTGGTGTGGAGATATATTATTAGAATTTTTACATTTTTCAGTCCCAGTATCAGAAATAATTGAAAACTTTTCACTGTATCAGTATTTGGATGTATTAGAAATTATCTTCTGGCAGTCACTGTTCATTGTCATTGTTCATCTCGTCACTATTTGTGCAGAGATTCCATCCTTGTGCAAACACTGTTCATGTAGAGATTCCTTCAAAAGAATTTGGAATTATTACTGACAGTTACTATGCGACACTGTTCACTATTATGAATGCACTATTCATCATTTGGTTTTTTCACTTTCATATGCCTATATATATATATATATATATATGACATTTGTATGAGTCAAAAGAGGCAGGCTTTAGGTGAGGCTAGAAGCAAGACCTTAAGTACCTCACAACCAACTAAATATCAGTCTCCTTTCCTCTCTAAGTCCCTTATTAGTCTCCAAAAATCCCTTCCTAGTATAAGAAAAAATAAACCTTATATCAGAAAATTATCCTTATAATATTTTGAAGCAATTTGAATGAATATCAGTATTTGAAGTATTATTCAAGTAAGTTTTTAAATCTTTTTAAGATAGATTTTTATTATAAGTGTGGGGACAATTTTTGCTTCAAAGCCAAGGGCTAGACCATATTGTAACCTAGGCAAATTTGTTGTACTCTTCATCCACTTGCTCATCCCTTATAAGGTGTGAAGGGGAAGTCTTTCTTTCCCATGTGAGACAACAAATTTGCCTAGGTTACAATATGGTCTAGCCCTTGGCTTTGAAGCAAAAATTGTCCTCACATTAAAAGGAACCAAGTTAGTAGTACTCTACATCCACTTGCTCATCCCTTATAAGGTGTGAAGAGGAAGTCTTTCTTTCTCATGTGGGACAACAAATTTGCCTAGGTTACAATATGGTCCAGCCCTTGGCTTTGAGCAAAAATTGTCCCCACAATAAGTATTTGTATATTGTACAGTTATTATCCCATTATCCATGGGAGTCCATAATGAACATAATAAGTCAATAATTTTGGGAAATTTGAGAATTGTTGTGGAATTGGGAAATTATTTTCATAAATTTCAAACCCTTATTTATAGAAAGGAGGTAGTATTTTCAATTCAGCTTCTAAATGTGACCACCATTTAATGAACAATTAAGGAAGTGAAGGGATTTCATGAAACCGATCAAAAAAGAAAAGCCAAGAGTGTTTATCCCTATCATTCTGGAAGAGAATTGTCTTGTACCGTGCCATAAGATATTCAAAGTAATTTTCTTAATTCCCAAGGAGTAGCTCCCCATTGAGTTTTTTGCTAAAAGCTCCCCCATTGAGTTGGAGAAAGAACATGTTTGATTATGCATTTTGAATAAGCACTTCTATTTTTGGAAAAGGAGGATTGATCTAGTGTCAACAAAGGTTTTCAGACCCGGACCGTTCATTGAACCATAAAAGGGAGAGGTTCAAGGTTTTTGAGGTCGAACCGAGGTCGAACTGTGATGATGTCATAATTAATTTAATAATTATTTTAAATATATATAAAAGCATTAAATTAATAAAAAAATAGAAAAATTAACTAAAATAGTCCAAAACAAATATAGATAGTATTTTTTATAACATAACTTTCATAATACAAATACAAATTATTAAATTCTAAAAAAACATAAATAGCTATTGAGTTTCTAAATTATTTTTAAGTCATGACAAAGCACACTTTAGTACCCAATAATTTTTATTTTATGAAACCCAATAAAATAGTTAAGAGACAAATTAGTTTATTTGCTCATGGCCAAGCCCATTTGACTGTCGATCATTTTTTTTTCCCAAGCCCATTTGAATAGTCACTGTTCACCATTTATTATGAATTAAAAAAAAAAAAAATCAAAATCAAAAGCTAGATCTAAAGAATGAAGATGCCCATGCATTTAAAAATTGTTAAAGTTAAATAAATAACAAAACCCAAGAAGGAAGTGCTTGACAACAAGCAAGCATTTATGTGACTAGTTGACATGCATAGCAAAGAAGAAGTCTCTAGAAGCGTGAAGAAGTCTACAACATTTTTAGCAATACTTTCACAACGAAATTTATATAAAAAATTGTTACTAGTTCTAATTTGAACCCACTATTGAAATTATTTTTTTACTCACCAATATTAACTAATAACAATCTATTACTTAAAATTTATTGTGAAAATATTGTAGTAACATTTAATTGTGATTTTTTATTTTTTTTATTATTATTCCCTTCTTTCCTGGCATCAAACATTTCTTTTCCTTTTCTTTTCTTTTTTTCTCTTGTTTTTTCTCCTCCACACCGTATCCCCATCCCCATCCCCACTCCTCTCATCTTGTTTTTTTTTTTTTTTTTTTCCTAGACTCTTCCTTCTCCACATAGAGTGTCCTCTGCTCTTATTTTTCTTTCTTTATCTCTAGCTCTCTGTTTCTCATTCTCTTTCTCTCATACTCTCACCCTTCCACACACACATTACCAGCGGAGAACAAAGCTAGAATTTAAAGCTTGCTTTGCCCAAGAGAAGAGTTTTTGAAGAAAGGGAGCTGTGTGATATGCTCTGAAGAGAGAAGAAGAAGAAACATAAAGACATGCTGTGTTTCCCTAGATATGGTAGTGGCAGACATGATGTACTTTTTTTTTTCTTTTGAGAGGGAGTTGTGTTTTTGTGTTTCTCTGGAGAGGGAGTTGTGTTTCTTTTGTTTTGTTTTGTTTTTTTTGTTTTGTTTTGTTTTTTTTTTTTTTTTTTTTTTTTTTTTTTTTTTTTTTTTTTTTTTTTTTTTTTTTTAAGGTTCAGATTCAAAGGAAACCATGAGAAACGGTCTGATCACAGTTCTCAGAACCGTTCGGTTGAACTGCTGTTCGAATGGTTCCCTGCTTTTTTGGCATAGACTAGTTCTTGAGCATAAAAGAACCGTGATTGTGAGAGGTTCACAGTTTTCCCGATCGGACCATACAGTCTGGTCCGGGTTTTAAAACCTTGGTGTCAACTAGGACAAACTCATAAAATTCTTGGGTCTTATTGGAATTTTTACTTTTTCTAGTCCCGGTATCATAAATCATTGAAAACTTTTCATTATATCAATATTTGGATGTATTGGAAATTATCTTCTAACAGTCATTGTTCATCCCGTCACTATTTGTGCAAAGATTCCGTCATAGTGTAGACACTATTCACGTAGAGATTCTGTTAGAAGAATCTGGAATTATTACTGACAATTACTGTGTGGCACTATTCATTACTATGCAGAACTGTATTCTTTCATTGTGCATTGTATTATTATGAATATATTGTTCATCTTTTGGTTTTTTTCCACTTTTGTATGCCTATATATATGGCTTTTGTATGAGTCAGAAGAAGCAGGCTTTAGGCAAGGCTATGGCTAGACCTAAGGCAGAATATAGCAAGACCTTAAGCAACTCACAGCCAACTAAATATTAGACTCCTTTCCTCTCTTAGTCCCTTATCAGTCCTCAAAAAAAATCCCTTCCTTATATAAGAAAAAATAAACCCAGCATCAAAAAAATTATCCTTGTAATATTTTGATGCATTTGAATGAATATCAGTGTTTGAAGTATCATTCAAATATGTTTTTAAATCTTTCAAAATAGATTTTAATTATCAATTTATGCATATTGTACGGTTAAATTTGAAAAAAAAAATACACTAATAAAATAGTTGATATTACAAAGCTAATTGTTCAATTGAAATTTCACAATTCAAATTAATACATGTTTTTTTTTAAAAAATTTATTTATTTAGATATGATATGATTTGAATTTATAGCATTAATTCAATAATATTTACTTTTTTATCATTGTAAGGGGGTGGGCTTTAGTCCTATTATCCAAAGGATGAATGGATTAAGGCCCAAAGAGCCCAATACAATAAATTTGTAGAGAGTGGGCTAAAAAGCTAGGCTTCAACGAAATGACAACGACCCTATTAGGCTAAAGCGGATAAGAGAACGAGGAAAAATAATGAATAGACAAATGTGATGCACAGAAATTCTTCCTCAGCAATGTTCGAGGAGAGTAGTTCTTCAATATATCTCTCTTAGATTTGATTACAGTTGCTGTTCTTAATGCTATGGTGCTTTCTCTATAGATTTTGTGTCCTCCCACCCTTTAGAGGGTCTCTCACATTATATAGCTCCCTTCAGGCGATCGTAGCCTTCCATTTGTTGATCGTTTAGTACACAACTTGAGTGTTTGTCCCATTAGACACCTTCCCAAGCCCCTTGTGACTTGCAGCGGCCAAAGCAGCACTGTTTAGGGGTCTTTTCCACATAAATGCAGCTAGGAGGTTTAGTAAGATGCATTAAATGTGGGGGCAGCCACCATCCCTTCAGTCATGCCAGGGCTAACCCTTCTCTAAAGCTTTTTCTCAGCAATAGGACCTCCTCTAGCAATGTGCCACTGATGTGGCCTTATTGTATAAGCGTGTGGACTTCTTGGCTAGGCAATGGACTCCTCGGCCATGGATATGACATGTGGCGCAGTTGCCTTATTTAAATTCTTGTATCCCACAATAGCCCCTCAAAACTCCGATTTTTTTTCTCTTATCCGAGAAGAAAAATGGGGTTTTGACTTTGGAATATTAACTCCACACATTTCTTTGATTTCCACATGTGAAAGCGTCACTTCATGTGTCCTGCAACTGTTCTAGCGCTTCAGAGTTTGCAACGTCATATTAAATGCTTCAGGCGGCGCTTGTTGCCTACATCCTATGATGAGATGGAAATCCTACGGCTGGCGCCTCTCCTAAAAATTTGGGCGGGATAACTCCCACCCAATTTCGCCTCCTATAAATTTGGGCACCTGGAGGAATCATTTCCCCACTTTACAAATTTTCAAGCTCTCTAGACTTGCAACTTCACAAACCTTCAGGACTTTCTAATTTTCTAAGTCTTCCAGATTTTTCAAAAAATCCTTTAAACCTTTAAGAAGTTTAGGAAGCAACCCTCGTGTTCATTCTCGTAAGTTTTTTCTCTTTTAGGTTCTTTTCTCCTTGGCCAATCTCCTCAGCCTTCTGTTCTTTGTTTTCTTTCCTTGAAAATTTCTTTCTCTTCACCCTAGTCTGCTTAAATGGGTAGGTTTACTCACCTCGTAGACTCCCCCGCCGGTACGGAGGGATTTAGGGCTAAGTATCACATTCCCCAAGGAGTTTCCCTATGGTATTGTGCCCCAGACCAGTTGCTTACGCATAGGAACGAAGGGGAGGTTGTCATTCCCATGATCACCTTTATAGAAGGGGGAATGACGCTTCCCATGGGTAGGGTGACCAGAGATTACCTAATCGCCCATAGGCTGTGCCCCCACCAGTGTATGCCCAACCTCTTTAGGATTCTGGGTAGTGTAGATGCTCTCAATAAGCAAATGGGGCTAAACCTCACCTGGCACGACATCGTTTGGATGTATGAGTGCCACCAGCTCGCGGACTCAGGGTATTACCTTATATCCAATTCCTCCGTCGTCAGGCTTGTCTCGTGCCTCCCCAAATCCAACAAAGGCATGAAGGATGAATTTTTGACACTCTCGAGGGAATGGCACAATGGTTTTCACTGCCCAGTTCGGGAGGGAGAGCTAGGTGAGGTACCCTAGGTTTTGTTTTTTTTTTGTTTTTTTTTTTTTAATAAATAGGGACATTAGCTTTGCGATTTCCTTGCTTTCTTCTTTCTTTTAATATTCTGTTTGCTTCTAATTCATGGCTTCATTATCCTGACTATGGTTTTGCTTCTCGGATGTTTTTGCAGATAAAAGGCACGTAGCTCCCAAACTCAATCTCATCAACGTCATGGGCCTTAACAAGGTATTGAGGTCAGAAGTGTTTATGAGCGAAGACAGGCAACTGTGAGTTGTCCACCTTATCCTCGACTTCAAGCCCTTGTCAGACAACTTCCAAGACGTGGGCCATGCGATAAGAGCAAGCGATCCTCAGCTAGCCCAGATTGGCATCTCAGTGCCTAGTTTTCTAGCCCGAGAAGATCTTCCACCAGTTAACCTCCCCCTCCATCGATCCCCCCGTGAGGTAGCGGCTTCAAGGGAAGAAACAGCTTTCTCACGCTTGTCACTTCAGACTAAGACCAATTTCACCTCGAGGAAGAAGGAAAGGCACGAGAAGAGCCTGTGGAAATCTCAGACTCAGAGGGCTTGACAAGTCCTCCACCGTTCATTCCCCCAGACTCATAGTTGCCCGGGTGGACAGCAATTCCAAGGAGGAAGAAGAAATGGCCCTAAACCTGAGGAAAGGCCTGAAGGAGCTCATTACGGAGAGGAATAAGGGGTCGTCATCTAAGGATGCCTCAAGGTCCCAGCCCCTTCCTGCTCTTCCCCCTCCCCCTCATCTTACACTCAACCTGCTCCCCTTGCCTAACCTGAAGAAAAAGAGGAAGAAGAAGGAGGGAGTTAAGGAGAGGGATGTGGTCCCCTAAAAGGAACCCAAGCAGTAACGGATGACTAGAGACAGAGGGCGGGCCTCCTTAGTGGAGAGTAAGAAGGCCGAGCACTTGGCCGATGTGCGCCATCTGGCTTGGAACCCCCGGTTGGAGTTAGATGGCGTGGCAGTATGCTGAAGCTCCTCCATCAGGGAGTTCCAGAATGGTCATGCCACTTACATGGCCAAAGCTCTAGAGCGGCCTCTCTTGCTGCCCAAGGATATGGACACCCTGAAGAACATGAGGTAGCAGGATCTCTGTATGTCCTTGAAGAGGGATTTAGCTTTAGTGAGTTTTTCAACTTGGTCCCCTTGACCTTGTGCCAGTGCCGAGGGGAAGAACAAGGAGCTGGCTTTGAAGCTGGCCACGACGGATAGGGACTGAAGGAGCGTGGAGGCTAGCCTCAGGAGTGTTGAGGCACAAGCGAAGGAGTAGTGCCAGAGGCTCCACTACACCAAGATAGAGCTAGCCACAACCAAGTAGCAGGTGCTGGAGCTGAAGATAGAGCTATCCAAGGCCAAGAAGGCTGCCCAGGTGGCTGCTGACACTGCAAGGCAGGCGTTTTATGACCTTGGAGTGCAGGAAACCGAGGCCCGGCTGACTGAAGAATTGGCTGGGGTCTGTAAGGAGTACTATCTCAAGGTTTGGACTGAGACCCTAAATGTGGCTGAAGCTTTTGTGAACTAAAAGTAGAGGAAAGTTGAGAACATCTTCTATCCCGAGAACCTCCAATAAGTCCCTGAGGCAACCCCCAAGGAAGCCACCCTTGCTCAAACTACGGTTGAGCAGCCTCCTCCCTCCCAGGCCGTTCCTCCCTTTCTGAAGGAAACCAAATAGCTTGGCAAGGCTGGTGACCAAGGTAGGGGGCAGAGGTGGCCAAAGATAAGGAGGTTGATCAGAGCAGGGCCCAGCCAAAGGACAAAAGCAAGGGCAAAGAAGTCGCTCTCAAGGCGAAGGAATCTGAACTAGTCAAGCCCCTGGCCATAGCCTAGGAGAAGAAGGTTGCCGATCCTCCCATCCTCCCACCGGTCAGCAAAGAAGACCCTCCCTCGGTGAAGGCTTAGCTTAAGGTTTTTCTCTCTCTCTCTCTCTCTTTGTATTTTCAGCTTTGGATCTTTCTTTCTTTCTTTGTACTTTTTTTTTTTTTTTTTGGTTAGGGCAATTTGCCCCAGTCCATGATGTACTTTCCCTTTCGTTGAATGAAAAGATATTACTTTTTGCCTTTGTGGACCTTTGTTTTTCCTGCAATTTTTATCTTTGGTTGGCTATAATTATTATTTTTCCACGCTTTAACAAAAGCGAGTAGTAGTGATACGTTGTTAGCTTAAATAAGCTAAACCCATGTAAACGATGAGAAAAGATGACTATGTGCTGGTACTGAAAACTGTGTAATCAACATGGAGGCCTAAGTCTTTAGAGATAATCAAAATGTTTAGTAGAAAAAGGGATAAACAAGTGTTAGTTTATTCAAGGCAAGTGATCCGAGGAACTAGACATAGCTCAGGTTTTGCTCAACACTTAAGCAAATAATCAAGAACATTAATTTACCTAAAGTATGTGGTCTGAGGAGCTCAGCATAGCCAATCTTCTATTTGATATTCATACATGTAGTAAAGAGTGTTAATTTACCCAAGGCACATGGTCCGAGAAGTCAAGCATAACCAAGATTCTGTTTAACACTTAGAGAAATAATGGAGAGTATTAATTTACCCAAAACATGTGGTCTGAGGAGCCAGATATAACCAAGGTTCTGTTTAACACTTAGAGAAATAATGTGAAGTATTAATTTACCCAAGACATGTGGTCCGAGGAGCCAAGCATAACCAAAGTTCTATTTAACGCTTAGAGAAATAATAGAGAGTGTTAATTTACCTAAAGCATGTGGTCCGAAGAGTCAGACATAACCAAGGTTCTATTTAACACTTAGAGAAATAATGTGAAGTATTAATTTACCCAAGACATGTGGTCCAAGGACTCAGGCATAACCAAGGTTCTGTTTAATACTTAAAAAAAAAAAATGAAGTGTTAATTTACCTAAGGCATGTGGTTCGAGAAGCCAGGTATAAACAAGGTTCTGTTTAACACTTAGAGAAATAATGAAGATTGTTAATTTACCCAAGGCATGTGGTTCGAGGAGCCAAGCATAACCAAGGTTCTATTTAGCACTTAGAGAAATAATATGAAATATTAATTTAACCAATGCATGTGGTCTGAGGAGCCATGTATAACCAAGGTTTTGTTTAATGCTTAGAGAAAGATAACCAAGAATATTAATTTACCCAAGGTATGCGGTCCGAGAAGTCAAGTATAACCAATGTTCTATTTAATATTCAAACAAGCAATAGACGTAACACATAATGTCATAAATGAAAACATGGTAGAGCTGCCTTTTATTAATAATAGTACCTTCGTAAGTTATTTACATTCCAAGGTCACAACACAACTTTTTCATCTAGATCTTTTAGGAAGTATGCTCCTACGCCTGCTCCTGAGGTGATACGGTATGGCCCTTCCTAATTGGGCCTTAACTTCCCCCATGCTGGGTTTTTTACAGTTCCCATAACCTTTCTCAACACCAAGTCCCTAGGGGCTAGTGGTCTTAACTTTACACTCAAATCATACCCTTGTTTGAGTTTCTACTGGTAGTATGCCAATTGAACCATGACATTCTCTCTCCATTCTTCAACGAGATCTAGGCTCCTTTCCAATAGGTAGTCATTGCTATCTAGAGCAAATGAGCTAGTCCTTAACATTTGGAATCTAATCTTCAAAGGAATCACAGCCTCGGCCCTATAAGTCATTGAAAATGGTGTTTCCCTCGTTGACCTCCGAGGGGTAGTCCGATATCTCTAGAGGACATGTGGAAGCTTGTCCACCCATTTGCCTTTTGCATCATCCAACCACTTCTTGAGCCCGTTCATTATAACCTTATTGACAGCCTCGACCTGCCCATTCCCCTTGGGGTAGGCTGGAGTAGAATATCTATTCGTAATGCCCAGATCACAACAATACCTTCAGAAAGCCTTGGTATCAAACTGAAGTCCATTGTTCGAGATGAGGATATAAAGGATCCCAAATCATGTGACAATATTCTTCCATACAAACTTTTTGGTATACATGTCCTGAGTGTTTGCTAGTGGCTCAGCTTCAACCCATTTGGTAAAGTAATCAGTATCGACTAAAAGCCATCTCTTGTTTCTTGCTGCTTTGGGGAAGGACCGCACAATGTCTAAGCCCCACTAAGCAAAAGGCCATGGGCTAGACAGAGGGTTAAGAATGCCCCCTGGCAAATGGATGTTAGGAGCAAACCTCTAGCATTGGTCACATTTGTTCACGTACTCTTGTTCCTCTCTTTGCATATTGGGCCACCAATATCCTTGAGTAAGGGCTCGATGAGATAAGGATTTGTCTCCTGTATGGCTCCCATAAATTCCTTCGTGCAACTCTTCCAATAGTAGCTCCACTACTTCGGGGTGGATGCACAACAAATATGGCCCTGAAAAAAAGCGTTTATACAGCTTTTGGTCCTCATACATCTAAAATCGAGGAGCCTTTTTTTCGCACCTTGTCAGCCTCCCCCTTCCCCTTATCCTCAGGCAAGATGTCATCCTTAAGGAGGAGGACAATAGGATTCATCCAACTAGGTCCCACCTTTAATTGATGAATCTAAACCTTCTCCCTCTTCACCTCGATAGGGCTGCATAGATCCTCAACTAAGATGACCCGAGGTAGGCTCTGCGCCGAGGATGTCGCAAGAGTGGCAAGGGAATCAACATGTGTGTTTTTGCTTCTAGGGATTTGGTGCAAGGAAAAAAAGTCAAATCCCGACTGTAAGTGCTTAGCCTGGTTCGGATACTCTTGCATTCTCACATCCTTGGCTCTAGTTCTCCCTTTATTTGGCCTACAACCAACCTCGAATTCGAGAACAACTTTAATGTCCTTCCTCCCATTTTCTGAACCATGGTCATCCCCACCAACAAAGCCACGTACTCAGCTTCATTATTTGTGGCCAAGAAGCCTAGTCTTAAGAATTTCTCAATGATGATCCTTTCAGGGGATACCATAACTAGCCCTACTTTTGATCCCTTTTGATTTGCCGCGCCATCAACATACACCTTCCAAGGTAGAGGTTCCTGTAAGGAGATCATCCCAATTGATTTTCCATCCATGCTTGGCCCCTCGCCATTTTCTTCGAACGATGGCTCAATAAACTCAGCCGTTAAATCGGCAAGGACCTGGCCTTTTATTGAGGTGCGAGGCATGTATTTAATATCGAAGACTCCTAGGATCATTGCCAATTTTGCAACCCTTCCCGTGTAGTTAGCTTTTTGAAGTAGTGATCGGAGAGGGGGTTATGTTAGAACCATAACAGTATGAGCTTGGAAGTAATGCGGGAGCTTTCAAGTAGCATGCACTGTTGTTAGGATGGCCTTCTCCAGTGGAAAATGGCGAACCTCTGCCTCATGTAATGATTTGCTCACGTAATTAACTGGCCTTTGCACCCCGTTCTCATCCCGCACCAGCACCAAACTCTCCGCATAAGAGGCTACAGCAATGTAAGCAAATAAAACCTCATCCTTCTTGGGTTTGGACATAATAGGTGACCGAGAAAGATATTATTTCAATTGCTGGAAGGCTAAGGAGCACTCATTTGTCCATTCGAATCCCTTCCACTTATGCAGCAACTGGAAGAAGGGCCTACACCTGTCTGTTGATCGAGAAATGAATTGATTTAAAGCGGTAGTCATTCCTGTTAATTTTTAGACCTCATTGGGATTCTGAGGAGGCTGCAGGTTGTGGATTAACCTAATCTGATTTGGGTCAACTTCAATTTTGCGGTGGGCTACCATATATCCTAGAAACTTGCTAGAGCCCACTCCAAAAGAACACTTAGCGGCGTTGAGACACAGTTTGTGGCTCCTTAGTATCCCAAAAATATTTTCGAGATCATTTATGTGCTCGGACTCCATCTTACTCTTTACCACCATATCGTCTATGTAGACCTCAATGCTATTGCCCAGTTATGGTTTGAACATCCTCGTCATCATCCTCTGATAAATAAATCCTGCATTCTTCAGTTCAAAGGGCATCACTTTGTAATGATAATTCCCTGTGGGTGTAACGAAGGAAGTCTTCTCCTAATCACCTAGAGCCAAGGGTATCTGGTGATATCCCTGGAAAGCATCCAATAAGTTTATCCAAGGATGACCCGCAGTTACATCCACCAGTTGATCTATTCGAGACAGGGGGGAAAGGATCCTTTGGGCAAGCCTTATTTAAATCCATGAAGTCCACACACACCTGCCATTTCCCACTTTTCTTCTTCACCATCACCGTGTTGGCCAACCATTATGGGTAAAACACCTCCTTTATAGCCCTAGCCCACTTAAGCTTGAGCACTTCTTCCTTGACAGCATCAAAATGTTTTTTGGATAAGCGCTGAGGTGGTTACCTTTTGGGGGGAGGGGAGGGGGGGCACAAAAGGGGTTGACATTTAAATGGTAACAAATGAAGTCCAGATCCACCCCAAGGGCCTCATATATGTTCCATGCAAACACATTGATATTTTTTCTGATAAAATCTATCAGCTCTTCCTTCTCCCGAAGAGGCAGCTGAACTCCAACCTGGAAGAATTTTTCCTCGTTGTTGCCAATAACAATTTTCTTTAGTTGCTCACACTTAGCCCCCTTTGCCAATACCCTGTAGACAACGCTGATGACTTTGATTGCTATAAATCCTGCTCAATAGAGGCCGAGGATTCACCCCCGGTCTAATGTCTAATGGTTGCCACCATGCATTGTCTAGCCATAGACTGGCTCCGTACCAGCTCCTCGAGCCGATCCCCTGATGGGCACTTCATTTTCAGGTGTAGAGTGGAAGGTACTGTCCCCATGAATGAAGCCAAGGCCTTGCCACAATAGCAGTGTAGAGGGAGTAGGCATATACCACAATAAAGTTTACCTCCACGACATTTGTCCCTGTCTGAACGGGCAATCAGATTTAGCCTTTTGGAAAGACAACCTTCTCGTCAAACCCTATTAAAGGGGAATCGTAGCGTGTCAGGTCTTCAAACCTCAGCTTTAGCCCCTTAAACAGGTCAAGGTACATAATCTCTGCGCCACTGCCTTGATCCACTAGCACCCTCTTCACATAATACCCTCATATCCTGAGGGTAATTACTAGGGCATCATTGTGTGGCTGCAAGGTCCCCACTTTGTCTTTGTTAGAAAAACTCAATGCTGGTCAGACCTCCACTTTACTCCTCTTCGGATTAGAGGACAAGTTATTTGCAGGTGGTCGAGCCACAGACATTACCCTGGATGGCTTAGAACCAGTCCTTCCCAGGGCAGCCAAGATAACGCTGATCATACCCAAAGGCGGCCTTATGGAAGCATCCCTCTAAACACCTGACCCTGCATGACTGCCCTATTTGTTGGGTTGATACAGGAATTGCTTTAATTTTCCCGCCTTAATCAATTGCTCCAAGTGGCTCCACAAAGTCCTAAAATCCTCGGTAATGTGCCCTCGTTCCTAGTGGTATTGGTAATAAAGACTCTAGTTGCACTTCCTGGGGTCTGCCCCCATCCTGTTTGGCCATTGAAAATATGGCTCGTTCTTGATTTTTTCCAATATTTGGTGTACCGGCTTTCGGAACATAATATTGACTACCTAAGTAGCAATTGATCCAGAGTGTGCCGCAAAATCTCTCCAAGGTCGACTGTTATTGTACTTGTTCGATGATCGGTGCAAAACTGCAAGTGCACAATATCATAGTTTTATAGTAAAGTGATGAGAAGAGTATCGTCCTCAGGGATTGATCACTTACTTTTGACAAATACCAAAATTATGCTAATCTCAATTTTATCTAGAGAAGTCACTAAGTTTTTTTTTGTTTTTTTAATATGAATTTAAAATAAAATCAATTTAAAGAAAATGTGCAAAGGAAAAGAAAGATGTTGTTCGAAGATCAAATTGATGGGAAGAAAACTTCTAGGAAATCGATTTCACCTAATTCCTCACTATGCTTTACTCATCTAGCTAATTGAATTTAATTCTCTCTATTTGTTAGTAATCTCAACACTCTTCCAAAAGCCTCTTTCGATAGTCAATTGGAAACCATCTTGTTCATCAATTTACACAAGAATATGCAATTTAATAAAGCAAGAAAGCATTAAGACCAACGATTTTAATACTACATAGGTTCATACAAGTCTTTCGATCTCTATATTTACCTATGCTGAAATATTCAAGATCTATCCTATAATTCCCTCTTTCGACAGCAAATCACAAGATCAAAATCATCTAATTAATGGCCAGTTAATTAGAAGCAATAAACTCAGAATAAGTCAGACAAACATGAAAAGAATTAATTCAAATTAACATAGAAAAGCAAGCATAGTTCGGAACTAGATTACATCGTTTTCCTAGAATAAAGAAAATTTAGTTCATGCTAAAAATTAAATTCAACAATAACGAATTCACCATAATTTTTTTGAGAAGATTTGACGGGAAAATAAATGCTAAAAAATCTGCTTCAGCGTTCCTCTGTTCAGCCTTTTTCTCTTTCAGTTTAAGCGCCTCCTTCTTTAAGTTTCAGCGCCTCCTTCCTTTTGTTTCAGCCTTCCCCCTTTTGTTTCAGCCCCCAGGTTTTCTTTTCTTTGTTCAGCCCCTTTTTCTTTTCAGTTTCAGCTCAGCGCCCTCTTTTCTTCCTTTCAATTTAGCGCCTTTTTTTTTTTTTTTCAGCGCCTCTCTGTTTCAGTTCAGCGCCTCTTTCTTTTTCAGCCAAGAAGCCCTTCTTTTCTTCTCCCATTCAGCATAAAAACCGTACTCACCCTAGAGCCCCAACGTGTTGCTCAAAAGCCCAAAACATTCATCTTCAGCCCAAAGAACTTGCTCTCTATTCAGCCCACTCTCTTAATTTTTCTTTTCAGCCCACTTACTTAATTTTTGTTTTCAGCGCCCCACCTTTTCTTTCTCAAATGTGTTGCACTTTTTCAGCCCAAAACCTTGCTTTCTTCAGCCCTTTGTTTCAGCATTTTTCCTCTTTGCTCTGTTTCAATTCTCTTTCATTTGGTTAAATCTTTATTTCCTTCAAATCTAAAATAAAATTTAAATAACAATAATGAAGTCTAAAATCAACAAAAATAAATAAAATTAGACTAAAGTTTAAAGTTGAGAAGTGATAAATTATGTCAAATTATGCAAGTCATCATTCGACCTGAGATCCCTTCTGTCCTAAGATCCCTTCCCCTTTCCCTGTTGTTGGTCCTTTTCGACCCGCTTATACTCATCAATGCGATCCATGAGCCTATGCACACTCTTGACTAGTTTCCTAGTCAAAGAATTTCTTAGATCATGCTTGGCTGGCAGGCCATCCTTGAAGGTTCTTATAGCCACATCATCAAAGTCTCTATCTATCTCGTTGAACATTTTCCAATACCTATCAGAGTAAGTTTTCAAGGTCTCCCCCTCCTGCATTGCCATGGACAGCAAAGAGTCCAAAAGCCAAGGAACCCTGTTGCAAGTCACAAAACGGGCCCTAACCACCAATTAAAGGAGTTGATAGAGCCTTCCTTTAGGCTGTCAAACCACCTCATCACCATAAGCCCCAAGCTAGATGGGAACACCTTGCACATCAAGGCCTCGCTCTTGGAATGCACAACCATTCTCTGATTGAAGTGACTTACATGCTCCATGGGATCCGTTCTTCCATTGTACACGGTGAAAGTTAGCTGAGTAAAATGCTGGAGAAGTTTTCCCCTTTTGATTTTTCCGTAAACAGTGACTTGGAGATCTAGTTAAGGGCCTTACTCATAGTGTCATTGCCCAAACCTTTGTGTGGCAGCCTCTTACTCCTTTGCTCGTAGTGACGGTCTTCGTCGTACAAAAAAGACTCACTGGAAGGAGTCCTAGATTTGGGCCTGTAGCTGCCATCCCCCTCATCCTCAGAGGAAGGGTCAAAATCTAAGGGAGTCCTTCTTCGTCTCTCGCGGCGCAGCCTCTTGCAAAAACAGTCTATCTCTAACTGTAAGCTTCTAGTATTCTCCTCATGGGAGATGTGACTCCCTCCTCGAGACTAGCTCCTACTAGTATGCGTGGTGTGCACACTAACCTCATGGTCCTTCCTCCGCTCAAGGTTGAGGAGTTCATCCTGACGTTGGGAGCCAATAGACTCCTCCTAGTCCTGCTCTGATCCTACCATGGTTGGATGTCGAACTCATTGAAGCTCAAGAGATTCCCACAAATGGTGCCAATTGTAAGGGGGCAGGCTTTAGTCCTATTATCCAAAAGATGAATGGATTAAGGCCTAAAGAGCCCAATACAATAAATTTGTAGAGAGTGGGCTAAAAAAATAGGCTTCAACGAAATGACAATGACCTTAATGGGCTAAAGAAAATAAGAGAACGAGGAAAAACAATGAATAGACAAATGTGATGCACAAAAATTCTTCCTCAGTAATGTCCGAGGAGAGTAGTTCTTCAATATATCTCTCTTAGATTTGATTATAGTTGTTGTTCTTAATGCTATGGTGCTTTCTCTACAGATTTTGTGTCCTCCCACCCTTTGGAGGGTCTCTCACATTATATAGCTCCCTTCAGGCGATCCTAGCCTTCTATTTGTTGATTGTTCAGTACACCACTTGAGTGCTTGTCCCATCAAACACCTTTCCAAGCCCTTTGTGAATTGCAACGGCCAAGGTAGAATTGTTTAGGAGTCTTCTCCACATAAATACAGTTAGGAGGTTTGGTGAGATGCATTAAATGTGGGGGCAGCCACCACCCCTTCAGTCATGCTAGGGGCCAGGGCTAACCCCTCTCTGAAGCTTTTTCTCAGTAGTAGAACCTCCTTTGGAATGTGCCACTGATGTGGCTTTACTGTATGAGCGTGTGGCCTCTTTGGTTGGGCAATGGACTCCTCAGCCGTGGACATAACACGTGACGCAGGTACCTTATTTAAATTCTTGTACCCCACAATCATCATGCCTAAATACTAATATTTTTATTTATTTATTTATTTATTTATGTAGATGAGATTTGAACCAAAATCATTTTTCAATGACAATAGATCTACCAAAGAAATATAAAGTTCATATATTTTATAAATTGTCAAACTATTTATTTATTTTTTTAATATTTTAAGAATTAGATATATAAATGATTTGGAGTAAATGAAAAAAAGAAAAAGATGTTTTTAAGAATTTGTTTGGATTGAATGGGTTACCAAAAACCAACTGGATTTGACTAAATCATACAGTTAAATGGCCTAATTAAAAACTCATTTAGACTTTACAAACGGGTCAGATTAGTTAAATTGAATTACAAGTCAGATTTGGGTCGGGTCAAAAAGGACCATCCGACCAATCAGTTCGCTCCAAGTTTAAAAATTCATACTCTGGTCCGTTTAGATACAACCTATTGTTATTGAAAGTTGCTGAAAACTGATTGTTGCTGAAAACACTATAGCAAAATAATTTTTAAATATGTAAATAGTATCGTGGGACCTATGTTTAATATTTTTTAATATGTAAATAGTGCATGAACAGTATATAAACAGTACACACACGGTTTATGCACAGTCAATTTTGTCCCTGAAAGTCAACAAGTGCGAAATCCAAACGCAGGCAGCTATCTCCATGAGTCCAAACTCCAAACAGCTAAGAAATAGGCCGCGCTACAAGTCGTTTAGGAGTTTCACTATTCAATCCAAATCCAAATCCTAATCTTGTTAGAACTTAGAAATAGAAATGCTTTTCAGGAATCACTTTTCACCATGGCACTGCAACCATTTTCATTGAATTCTATCACTTCCCCTTATCCTTGCACTTACCCTTCATTCCCTTCTCTATACTTGCTTCTTCTCCAACCCCAAACTCATTCTTCGACTATTCCCAGAAGTCTCAGGCTCAGAATTTCTTGTTCCAATCAGACATCCCAGGTTGACAAGCGTCAACAACCTCAAAGAATCAAAGTTGCTTTTGAGACCACAAAGAAGAAGAGGAAACCCAAGCCGAGCTTCTTTGAGCAAATTAAAGATAAATGGTCGCTCAAACCCAGTTCCAAAAGAGAGAAATTTCCATGGGAGGAACCAGAAGAAGAACATGAAGATAAGGAGAGACAGAAATCTTCTGGGCTTTGTGTATCTGACTCAGGAATTGAAGCTAAAGAATCGGTGAGTGACCCAGTGAGCTCTGTGTTTCCGAACCGGGGTGTTCTGCCTCCTTGGGTTCATGGAAGCAAAAGTAATACCAGGAATTTACGGGTTCATTCTGAACCTGAAACTAGTACCCAAAAGAGTTGTGAACTAAGAGAAGATTTTGATGAGGTTGGTGGGCATTATAAAAACGGTACTGAAAGTGCTTTTGTTGAAAGAGTGGAAAGAATGGAAATTCATGAACAAGAAGTTGACTTCAATGTCATGTTTGAGAGAGAAGGTGAGGCATTTGATGAAATTCCAAGTGGGGGTTTAGAAAACGAGGAGACTAAGATTTCTAGTGGCATAAATGGCGTTTTTTTAAACAAAAGGCCATCTGGGAAAGGTGAACATTTTGAAACAAATGTAGGTTCTGTTGACGGTAGGAGAGGCTCAATTGGGTTACCAGGGAAGAGAGAAGGTGATGTACTTGATGAAATTCCAATTGGGGTTTTGAAAGACGAGGAGACAAAGATTTATAGTGGCATAAATGGTGTTCCTTTGAATGAAAATCCCAGGGATGAACATTTTGGAAAAAATGTGGGGTTTGTTGAGGGTAGTAGTGGCTCAATGGGGTTACCATGGAAGAGAGGGAAGGTTATGGAGTCTGGGGAAGGTGATAAGAGGAGCAACACAGAGTTGGCAGAGAGAAAGCTTCCAGAACACGAGCTGCGGAGACTAAGGAATGTAGCTTTGAGAATGCTGGAGAGGACAAAGGTTGGAGTTGCCGGCATTACACAGGCTTTGGTGGATTCTATACATGAGAAATGGAGGTCTGATGAAGTGGTGAAGTTGAAATTCGAAGGGCCTCTTGCAATTAACATGAAAAGAACCCATGACATTTTAGAGGTCAGTGTTTGCACATTGTTAGGTTCATTGTATCTTTTCTATTTCTTTGCTTTTGGATATTACAAATGCAACAATTTCAATGATTTTGGAGCTTGTAAAGAGTAATGACTTTGGCAACATATGCTTAACTGAATTGCACAGTCCTACATATTTTGATAAACTCACATATCTTTAGTTAAATGGGATTTTTCATAAATTTATTTGTTTTTTAGTTATGCATATCCTGTCTTGTTGTATTTTAGTATCAAGCGTTTGTGATAGTGAGTCTGCTAGCATCTTATTTTAATTATCTTTGTGCCTCTATCAGAGAAAAACAGGAGGTTTGGTTATATGGAGGTCAGGCAGTTCAGTTGTGTTGTACAGGGGAATAACCTACAAACTTCCTTGTGTCGAATCATATGCCAAACAAAGTCAAACTAATATGAATATGTTGGAAGATTCAAAAGGAGCTTTGAGTGATACTACACATAATATAGTAGTGGACACAATTAAATCTACAGAACCTTTTATCCCTGATTCTGCAAAGTATTTGAAGGATCTATCTAAAGAAGAACTGATGGAATTGAGTGATCTCAACCATTTACTTGATGAGTTGGGTCCACGGTTTACTGATTGGACAGGTCGTGAGCCATTTCCTGTTGATGCAGACTTGCTTCCTGTAGTGGTCCCTGGATATAAACCACCATTCAGACTTCTTCCATTTGGCGCAAGACATTGTCTAAGAAACAAGGAGATGACAATTATCCGTAGGCTTGCCAGAACAATGCCCCCACATTTTGCTTTAGGTATGTCATAATTAATTTTCATTATTGTATTCATATTCACAAATCTGGTTTCTTTATTACTTTGAATTTACTTAATTTTCATAGGAAGGAGCAGAGAATTGCAAGGTCTGGCAAGGGCAATGGTAAAGCTATGGGAAAGAAGTGCTATTGCAAAGGTAGCCATCAAACGTGGTGTACTGAATACACGTAATGAGAGGATGGCAGAAGAACTCAAGGTGAGACTCAGAAACATTGCTCCCTCTTAAATTTTCAGCATTTTAAAATATCTCTTGGGCTTCACCATCTAGCTAAAAGAAATATTAGAGTAGTTAGCATCAAGCATCATGAAGCAGATTTACATTGTTTTAAGTTAATTTTCCCACTTCAATGTGAAATCAATTATCTGGATATATTTTCCTCACAGTTTACTACAAAATGTAAATCTAAGGCGTCCTCATTGTATTAAGCTGATGATGAGAACTTTAATGCCCTTTCAGAAGATTCCTTTAGTTCATTATCTAACTAGCTTGAATGGTCTGGGAAATGTTATGTATTAAGCATGCAACAGACAGTTTCCAAGTTCAATACTAGCTCAATAAGTAGAGATTCTGTGGCTTTATTTACTGTTCCATTGCTTGATTTTCTGCACGTCACAATTACTTTGCACATTGATATAAAGCTTAAGAGGCAAACTCTCCTCCTTTTTCATACAATTTGGTGAAGATAGAATTTAACTGCACAATTCAGGTATTGCAGTCAGTGGGAAGTACACATCCAGTACTGGGAAATTAACATGCCATATAATTTCTTATTCCAACCATATACATTGTTACGTACACTATTTTTTTGGTTGGTGGCTTCTCAATTCCAAGCATATTATACACTGTTATGTACATTGTTTGGTGATTGCTTCAAGGGAACCAGGGCCTCCCAATTTGATAACATGGACTACTTCGAGGGAGTCCAGACCTCCAAGTTAGACTAGTTAACAATTTTTAAATTAGAAAATCATGACTATTCTCTAATCATTTTCAACATCTGAGTTTATACAGGACATATTCCAATTAGATAAAAGACAAATACTGACTTCCAATAATCTATCTATAAGACTCATCATAATTCATCCTAATCCAAACTATTGGATCTAATCCTAATCCAAACTAATTATTTGAATCAATAAACCATATCTCTATCATTATTTATCCAATAATAATTAAAATAAATTAGGCTCATAACATTCCTCCCCTCTAGAAAGCACTCTTGCCCTTTAGGTTCTTTCTTCTTCTGTCATGAAGTACTTCTCTTTGGTTTCTTACATATCATCATTTTGGATTTAAGCCTCTTATATATTTCGCAATGACAAGCATTTAGTTTTCCTAGGTGAATGGCATATAGTACAGAGATTGAAAAATTTTCATTGTTTTGTGACCTTACTTATCCACTCTTCAAGACCCTTTATGAATAAAGAGTAGTCATGGTTTTATCAAACTTGAAGGTTTGGACTCTCTCGAAGTGGTCCATTTTATCAAATTAGGAAGCCTTGGTTCGCTTGAAGCAAACAATAAAATAATTGTGTAAGTAAAAGTTAAAACTAACTTCCTATAATCAATCAATAAGACTCATCATTCATCCTAATCTAAACTAATCTAACTAATCCTAATTCAAAGTAATTTAATTGAATCAATAAAACATATCTCTATCATTTTTATCCAATACTAATTAAAATAAATTAGGCTCTTAACATTCATGAATGTGTTTTTTATATCTGGACCAGCCATGTCTTCTTTTGTATTATCTTTAAGGACAGGATACTATTCTGTTTCTTGTTTCTTCCAAGTTTTTGGAGATTTTTGGCCTGTCTTCCTTGTTCTAGAAGCTGGTCTAATCCCTTCGGCCCAGTAGCATATCAGATTGTGGATACTCAATTGTGGATAGCAATTCCTTCTTGACAGTTGCATTTTTATGCATGCAGAAATTGACAGGGGGCACACTAGTTTCTAGAAACAAGGATTATATTGTCTTTTACAGGGGCAATGACTACTTGCCTCCAGTTGTTACAAAGGTATTAAAAGAGAGGAAGAAACTGACAGATCTCCAACAAAATGTGGAAGAGCAAGCACGAGAAATGGCCTCAGCCTCAATTGTTGCAAAGGCCAAAGCTTCTAAAGTTCCATTGGTTGCTGGAACCCTTGCTGAAACCATTGCAGCAACATCTCGCTGGGGAAACCAACCAAGTAGTGAAGATGTTCAGAAAATGATTAAAGATTCAGCTTTGACTAGACATGCTTTGTTAGTCAAATACCTTCAGAACAAACTATCTATTGTAAGTTACTAAGAGACAAAATCAAATTTCTTATACAAAATTTTAGGACACAAAAACCTTCTGCTCTGGTATCTGGACACATAAATGCAAAATCATATCCAAGCTCTGATTTATATCTAACTTCAAATGGTCCTAGGCAAAAGGAAGGCTCAAAAGGGCTGAGAATGCTTTAGCAAAAGTGCAGGAGTATCTGGAACCAGCAGATATCCCAACTGATTTAGAAACTATAACTGATGAGGAGAGACTTTTATTTCGTAAGATGGGTTTGAGTATGAAACCCTACCTACATCTAGGTAAGAGTAGCCACTTTAATTCTGTACTTGATGCTTTTTAGAACCAGAGTTTAGAACCAGAGTAAAAAATTATTCTGTGTTTCTGTTTCAGGCAGGCGAGGGGTTTATGCTGGTGTCATAGAAAACATGCACTTACACTGGAAGTATCGCGAGTTGGTAAAGATAATTGTGAGAGGAAAAAGACTTGAACAAGTCAAGCATATTGCAATTTCTTTGGAAGCAGAGAGTGGCGGAGTGCTAGTATCTTTAGATAAAACTAACAAAGGATATGCAATTATCGTATATCGTGGGAAGAATTATCGACAGCCTCAAGCACTAAGACCCAAGAATTTATTGACAAGAAGGCAGGCATTGGCTCGGTCAATTGAACTTCAGAGGCGTGAGGTGACATTATAATAATTTCTTGGTCCTATGTGTTCACAAAATTGACTGATTTATATGCTTCCATTGAACTAATTTCCTGTTTTGCAGGCACTTAAGCATCATATCTCAGACTTACAAGAGAGAATGGAATTGGTGAAATCTGAATTGGTATTATAGCCATTGCTTACAAAGACAGATATAGTGATATTCAGACAACATTTGCCTAAACCAATCTTGTTTTTCCTGTTAGTAAATTATCTGTTTCTGCTTTTGATTTCAGGAAGATTTGAGAAATGGGAAGGAGATTGATGACTCAAAAACATTGTACTCAAGATTGGATGATCATAATGTTTCTGATGATGACATAGAAGAGGTAATTGGCCATTTAGTCCTCTGTATATAATTAATACAATGTGCCTCATGTCAAATTGTCGCTTTGGATTTGACTCTTCCAAACCAATATTATCACTGGCAGTTTTCTTCATTGACACAAAGAACTTGCTATGTATAGAATATGTGCCCTTTGTCCTTTTCAAAATTTTTATTAAAAAATAAAATAAAAGAAGAAGAAGAAGAAGAAGAAGAGTATGTGTGTCCTTTGTCATGGTTAACCTATTCTAGTCACTTATGCACTCAGTTTTTTAATTGTTTCTCATATCTACAACAGTGTAGGTAAAAGTGTGCTTAAACTCAAAGTGCAAACCCCAAGGCTCCAGTGCTTTTTGCCTCAAAAGTTAGACTTGCACTTTAGATGCACTTTTTCAAGACGCTCAAAGCACCCTTTTTGGCACTTTCTTGTCTTTTTCAAAAAAATAAACCAAAACTGAATCAAAACTATAGGATCTTGGCATTATTGATATAAACCATTGATTTGACATATTTTTAGTGTAACTTACTTATAAAATATATATATATATATATGTGAGTGTAACTTGTCCTGAAACCCACAACCCCCAGATCTTCTCTATTTTTATTTTTATTTTATTTTTTCTCCTTAAAACAGTAACCCACCTAGCTTCTTCTTATTATTATTCTATTTTTTCCCTTTTGAATATTTGCCTGGTATCAATTACCATATTGCTATATCCTGATATTCTTAGCTACTTTTGTGGTTGATGTTGAACATAGCAGACTAATTATTATAGACTTATAGTTATTAAGTGATTAAATTATTATCTAATATTAGAAATTAGTCATAGGGTATTATGGATATTGAAGATTCAAGGAAGGATATTATATGGAACTACTCATATCTAGCTGGTCCAAAAAAATAAAATGACTTGACTAGCAATTTTTGTGTTTAAATTGCAAAAGTAGGGCTTATATAAATGTTAAATGAATTATGAGAATTTTTTTTTTCAATTTATATGATAATTTGATTGTTGTATTTCTCATTATTAATTATTTTTATAAAATGGGTGCTTCACTTCAATTGAGCGCATGCTTGCACTTTATGCTTTGCGCCTAGGCTCCAAGAGGCCTTTGCGCTTAAGTGCGCCACACGCTTTTACCAACACTGATCTTTAAGTTATCTTTCCTGATTACTGTATCTTGTTTTGTGTTGGTTTTTTGGTGCAATATTGTCTATGCTGTGATCTGTAAGCAAATATTACTTGGCATGGTATACTATTCTTCCAGCCTCTTCAGATTAAATTCCTCCTGCTGCATGAGTTATTATATTTTTTATTTTTTATTTTTTTTCCTCTTGGATCCAGGATAAAGGCGAGGAGGCATATCTTGAAACATATGACATTGGGAGTGAAGATAGCCATGATCAAAATATGGAGCTTAGATCAGTGTAATAATCCATTGATTGTTACTTGGAAGATTAAGCATTGCAGATGCTTGAAAGGAATTCATTCATTCCGAAGGCCAAGCTAACTATGAGATGATAGCAGAATATATGCATTTCAAATGCTTGTTACGGAGGCTTTTCTTACATAATGCGTCAGCTATGATCATTGAGTTAACAGTTAGTGTTTATGCTGTTGCGCATGAACATCATGTTGTATACGTACAAGTCCTCTGCTGCTGTAACTGCTAGGAGTAAGATAATTATAATGTTATGACCAGTATTTTTTAAATATTTGCAACTGTTAGCAGCATTCATGTAATATATCACTGTAAATAAATTCATTCAGCAAAAATTTCATTAATGAATTATTATGATGTTCAGCTTCTGTTAAATAATATTTCAGAATACTAACATTTCATTCTTTTCTTCTTTTTCCTGATTTAATTTTTTAATTATTCCCCCCACCCCACTTCAAAGAAAAAAAAAGAAAAAAAAAAAAAGAGAGGATAAAAGACAAGATAAAACATCATATAATTGTGATATAATAGACAGATGCATCCAATACTGTCTATGTGCTGCACGAGTATAGTTTTAAGAGGACTGTTAAAGAGTTTAAGGTCAGTCTGAAAGTTTTGAAGCTTTTGTCTAAACCTCTTTTAAAATCTATTAAGATTGGTCATTAAATCTGAATTGTTTGGATTCAATTATGAAAATAAGTGTTTATAAAATAAATAACATTATCTAGCACTTTAATAATGTTCTTTTTTTCTTTTCTTTTTTTCAATCGTCACCTCTAAAATCTCAATTTGGTTGTCAAAGATTGTCACTACAAAGATATATATTAGAATAATGGCAGAAAAATGAGAATAAAATAAGTGAAAAAAAAAAAAAGTCAAAATTTCAGTTTTGAAAATATTATATATATTTTTTTCTTCATAAGATATGATATTATATTGTAGCTACAATCTATATTCTATTTCTATT
This sequence comes from Quercus suber, assembly GCF_002906115.3. Lineage (NCBI taxonomy): Eukaryota > Viridiplantae > Streptophyta > Magnoliopsida > Fagales > Fagaceae > Quercus > Quercus suber. The sequence goes on along the minus strand of NW_027069657.1, from coordinate 754,311 downwards.
CTGCCCATCAATTTCTACTGGAATAAGTTTGCTTTGACAAGTTCTTGAAGATATTCAGTAAGTTTTTCAAGGCGGCTGTGATTTTTAAAAGGAAAAACATGGCAATAAGATCATTCCTACATTCAACGTCTTTCTTCTGAGAGGCGATCTCAGCCTTACAAGAGTCAAAATTTCTATAAACAGGGGTTAAAAAATCTCAGATGCTTTAGATATGATTTGATGCTATGACCAAATGTCAAGGGTGACCACAACAAATTGTTGGAACCTGAGTGGGACAATGAACACTGGTTAAATTGGACAATACCATAATCCTCATTCTAATAAAGAGGTAAAAAATGGTTCACATTATGAACAATCATGCAACTGAACCTTGTCAGCAGAAAAAACAACTAGCAAACAATTTGTCATGATCCTCACTTCACGAAATGAGTTAAAGTAATAAGCACGTGCAGCTTTTATCATCTCATTACATAGGCAGGTTGTGATCATTCAACAGAAAGGTTAGAAAACTCAATCTGTTAAATATGCTGCTATTTGTCTTTATACTGCAGGTGGACACAGAAGTGCTTAGCTAGAGGTAACCTTGTCCTGCTGCAGAGCTTCTTTGATAAAATTCAAAACAACTGAGACTAATTCAGCTTGATGTGATGTGTATCCATGATCAGCTCCTTCTACAACATGTAATTTGTGGTTCGGTATTATCTTGGCAAACTCTAATGCATCTTGAACAGGGATGACCTAGAAAGGTTAGAAAACTCAATCTGTTAAATATGCTGCTATTTGTCTTTATACTGCAGGTGGACACAGAAGTGCTTAGCTAGAGGTAACCTTGTCCTGCTGCAGAGCTTCTTTGATAAAATTCAAAACAACTGAGACTAATTCAGCTTGATGTGATGTGTATCCATGATCAGCTCCTTCTACAACATGTAATTTGTGGTTCGGTATTATCTTGGCAAACTCTAATGCATCTTGAACAGGGATGACCCCATCAGCAGATCCATGGACTGTCAAAACCCTGTATATACAGTAATGGTGATTATTTACAGTAAAAAAAAAAAAATTATATTTCAATAACAATATGAAATGATATGCATAATGCGATTGGTGAAAATTGCCAGTTATACAGATAGTTATCAGCACCATAGTCAGCTGTAAGAAAATAGCCCATTTTAGTTTTACAACAAGAACAACCAATTCACCCCACCACCCCAACCCAAAAGAGAGAGAGAGAGAGAGAGAGAGAGAGAGAGAGATACATGAATTGTTAATGGTAAAACATTAAGTATTAGGCAAAAAAATTATAAAATGTCCCTAATAGCAAAAGCAACCTACTACAAGTCTGCAGGTTTTTTATTGGGATGTTATGGCTTTCCCTCCACCATAAGTAAGGCGTGGAGAGTGAGGGTTCAATCCAGTTGCATGAGTTGTATAAAACAATAAAAAATATTTCTCCATGGCCTCTGTTGGTCAATTTGTTTCATATGGGTTGGACTTTTTGGACCCACCAAAAAATGGGTCGACCCAAAACACTGCAATTCCAAGTCAGGTCTAGTCAAAATTTCAGTTTTCACTATTACATGACCCATATCACCCGTAGAGTGATGAAGTGAAATTCTTCCTCTACAAAATTTTCTATTCTAACCATTGGAGTCATTGACCCATTTATGTTTACTTTTCACTCCTCAATTTTTGTCTTTCTTTTATATCTTAATTATTTCTTCACTTTTATATGCAAAAGGTGGACTGGACAAGGTTAAAAACATGATATGGTCCACATCTAGTTTTTGTTTTTATGCCCTTTCATGGTGATGTTAAGATTAGTGAACAGTTTTGGATTGTATAACCAAGTATTTATGTATTATTTAACTCGAACAATGTAAATTTAAGATTTATATATTATTTAATGTTTGTTTATTTGTTCTCTTATTTGTATTGAAAGGAAGATGAGGAAGATGAAAACAATATGATTAAGTTTCTTTTTATATATATATATATATATATTTTCGTGTGGAAAAAAAAATTGCGGCTCATTCCAGGTCGATGTGACCTGTAAGAGATGGGGTGAGGGTCATAGGTTAGGTAACTCGTTTCTAACCCAAAGCCGGATAGATCAAAACCCGAACCCGATCAACCTGACAAGTTTTCCAGAACTAATTATGCATGGGTCATTCCAGATTTCAAATATGGCATAGTTAACAAGGTACCAAATTCTGAAAATCATGAAAGTGGCACAACAGTAAATATGACCTTACACAGAGAAAGTAATATAGGATTGGACAAAGTTTACCTCCAAACCCAAGTGGAGATTAAAACAATTATCCACATGTACTTTTAGTCACATGGCCTATTTAATGAGTTATGTGACTTGTTTAAATAATACCATCCCCCCCCCCCCCCCCTAACCCCCTTTTTTTCCCCTTCCTTCTCTTTTTTCCTAACTGAGCCCAAGTTAAGCAGTGAGCCTACCAGGCTTACAAAAAGCCAAAAAACATGGTTTAATCTTTGTGGGATATCAAGCTTTGTTTCATTCATCTAGAAAGAAAACAATTGCTAGCAGAATGTTAGAGATTGTGAACCATCAAGAAAAAATATGCTATGTAATTATGTTTTCATATTAACTAAGAACATTATGTAATGTTTCATAAAATATGATAAACTTGGTCAAGCAAGAGATGAAAGAACACATAAAGGCAAAATGCAAGAAAAATTAACTCACCGGCACTCTTTGTCTATCTTAAGGCATGCTTCATGCATATTTGTACTTAGGCGTTCCAGTAAACTTTCCTCAGTCACACGGAAATCAACACTTCCTACAAAGTATCAAAATATAAGTCACATTGTCTTTATAATTCATTCAAATAGTACTCCCTCCGATCCGACCCAAATTGTTGGTCATGTTTAGGAAATCTAACTTTTTAAAGGAACATCATTTAATGTATTGTCTTTTAGTCAAAATGTATAAGTTTACACAACTACCCTCATTAATTTAAACTTTAATAAAAGAATGGTATTAAATTTTTAGGGTAAAATATTATTTTGGTCCCTAACCTTTACAAAATGTTTGTTTTTGGTCCTTGAACTTTAAAAAATTCTTTTTTCATCCCTAAACTTTGTAAAGAGTTTTTTCAATAGTTTAGAGACAAAAATAGAGCTGAAAAAAGAACTTTTTTAATAGCTTAGGGATGAAAAACAAACTTTTGGTGAAGTTTAAGGGCATGAATAAAACATTTTCAATAGTTTAAGGAAGAAAGATGAACTTTTCAATAGTTTAGGGACAAAAAAAAGAACTTCTTAAAGTTTAAGGATGAAAAACAAACTTTTGATAAAATTTAGGGACCAAAATAGTATTTTACCTGAATTTTTAAATAAAGTAAAGGGTAAATTAAGAAATTTACATATTGACTTTTCAAAGAGGACTATATTTGGTGACATCCCAAAATGGAATAGAGGACCAACAATTTGGGACAAAGGGACTAATAGTTAATTTTTCTTTTTCAAAATTCACTTGACAGAAAATAAGCAGATAGATCTGCCATCATTGATGATGGAGTTATGCTTGATCCAAAATTCTGTGAAGAGCGAATTAAGCTAGAGCATATGCAAAACATTGAGGAAGAAAAGCATGTGAAAACAAGTACTTTGTAAACTGAAAGATTTCATATCATCAAGTATACATGACCTTGTTGGATAGAAATTAATAGATTACCTGTTTTAGTCTTAACGTCAATGAATCCATCCTCTTTGATTCTTTGCATAAAGTCTTTCCCCATGCGTTCTTCAATGCCTTTATTCAGGTCATAACGGCCAGAAAGATTGACAACTGTGCGAATATCATGATACTTAGCAGGGTAGAGTAGCACCACATTGCCTCCTGCATTTACATTTTCAGCACTTACAATTGATGAATTTACACATAAAAAGTCATTATTTTATTATTGAACTTCAAGAAAACTAGGTAAAAATACTGACAAAAATGAAAAATCAACTTTTAAGGCAAATGCAAGGCAACATACATGATGAAATGAGATTTGTGTCATTTAACGATTGTGGATGCAATTTCACATAGAAGTTGAATCTAAAGATTACAAATTCTAAATATCTCATTTTGAAGCAAGAACCTTGGAATATATTTTAAATAGTACACCAAAGTTATATGTGCATTTGGGAAGATCAAGCAGATAGAAATTATTTGCATTTCCTACTAAGGAAATATTCCATAAGCAGAAGCTAATGCACAAATATCAGTGTGCATCTATGTTTATATGAACAGCACCAGGACATGGACAGCTATCATGACATCCACACTCATTCCCTCCCATGACTGCCAGCCTGCAGCTTCCACCATTCCTACTAGCACCACTATTCTGGAAACCGGATATCCTCTCCTCCATTTAGAAGAAACATTTATTCTGGACTAGGTCCCATCAAAACAACATTAGAAACATTTATTCTGGACTGGGTCCCATCAAAACAACATTATTTCTAGAATTAAAAAATAATATATATATATATATATATACACAGAGAGAGAGAGAGAGAGAGAGAGAGAGCTCTTGCTTTGAGTTTCAAAAGACTTGTATAAATGCAAAGAAGGCCCAAAAATGAAGATGATGATGATGATAAGAGTAAAATAAGAGGATACAGAATTTCGGTTGGGGCCCAATGGGGCAAGAGGGCATAAGACTTTTTTCCAGCTCTAATTAGTCATCAAAGAGGAGAAAAACCATGTATAAAATTTTTCCTTTCTTATCAGTGATATTCATATGTTGAGTATGCTAACAATTTACCTTTACTATGCCCAATAATTGCACTTATTACACGGTTTGCTCCAGAGAAGTGTTGGATTACAGCATGCAAGTCATCAACCTCTCTCCAATAGTTAGCAAACTGAAATACACCTTCACTTTCCCTGAAACAGCAAAATGGAGCACTAAAATCACATGAAAGGAAATGTGTTGGGTAAGAACTACCAAGATTGACAGTTGACACTCAAAACTAGAACACATATCACAACTTTAAACCACAGAAGAAGAACATGATACAAATGGAGGAACAAGCATATGTCAGTAAAATAAAAATGCAGTCATTCTTTCAACAATTGCAATGTTGACTTTAACTTCTTCTTCTTCTTCTTTTTTCTTTTTTGTTGTTGTTGGCAAATCAATCTTATTGTGTGTCCTAGAGAGGCTAAAATGTCTGGCCAATGTAGTATAAATTGAAGATAATAGTCTCCTTCATTAAGAACAATAACAGGAATTTCACTATGGTCATTAACTAAACCAGACTATCTATAATAACAAAATCAAAATAGATAAATAAGTTGTATGCTACCATACAACAAGCCTATAAAGTGTTTCACATATGTGCTCAACCATGAGTGAATGACTTCTCATGTGGTTAGGATTTTCCTTGTACTTGAATCAAAGAGAATAGATAACCCTGGCAATAGAAGTGAAGGATTAAATACAATTCTACACACATCAAAATATTGTGGTATAACTTTCGAACTAAATCATTACATTAAGACTGATGGATTTCAAGTTTACGTTTTTTTGATGACTCACAACTCCATTCAGCAACACATTTGGTGAGGAGTCTGTGGACTAGGTTTTCATTTGATAAAGTTACGGCAGATAGCAGAGATGCAATTCCATAAGATTCTTAGATTATATAGTTTTTTTTTTTTTTTAATAGGAAGATTCTTAGATTATATAGAGAAAATTAATTCACTTTTTTTAAGGAAAAAATTGATTGCTGCTAAAAACTTTCATGAATGATGAGATCAGCCAAGGACAGCAGCAACCAGAGAAGCAGAATTTGCATTTAGGTACCTTATTAAAGCATCCACCATTACAAGTTATATGCCTTCTATTACTATAGTAGTTGTGGAACTGCATAAATATACGTAAAGACTATCTTCAAACAACTAGAAGATAGAAGTAGCACAAGTAAAGAAATCTTTATAATAATCTTTTAAGAGTCCAAACAGTTACAACCAGTAATTCTGCCAGCTTACCCATTTCCAGCAAAGTCAAAACGGAAGGCACTGATTCCTTCATTTTCCAGTGAAACAGCAAGGTTCACCATAGTATTATATTCCTGGAGGTGGAAAAATATCAGTTGTAAAACTCTTCCTCAAAAGGAAACCAAGTTACAATGTTTGCCTATATATTCATAATTATACACATATTTACATAATTACATCCAACAATCAAACTTCCAAAAATAATAATCATAATAATAATATAAAAATAATATAAAAACCCTAAAGCAAAATTGATTTTTGGAAAACATTAACTATGAGAGTACTAAATAAAACTGGGAGGAACAGCTAGAGGGGTGGGGTGGGGTGGGGTGGAACTAACCACTTTTCTTATTAGAATTAGAAACACCAACCTTTGAAGATTGAAAACCATGGCATAAGATTATAACCTCTGAAGATCCAGTTTCATGTAATATGCCCACAAGTTTTTCTCCATGTTTATTTGGTATTATGACTTTCTGCTGAACCACTGAAATGATGCAATTCACAAATCAGTAATAACTTTTTAGACATATATCGAGAAAAACAACATGCTAGAATGGTTTATCATCTTAGAATGACCTTTCCAAACATGCAAAGTAAGTAAAAAGAGTGTTCAAAGTTTATCTTAATTCTTTGAAATATTAAAGAGGACAATTTCCCAAGTCAAACAATAGTGAAGCTTTGCTCTAATACCCCCAGAACAAGACTTAGAAACAAAACAAATTTTAGCAAACCTGACCAACTCATAAACCAACTTGAACACTACAACTAATCCCAAACTTCTTCGCCAACAAAAACCAAACCCTGCAAGGCGAATCTACCAAATGCACATCTTGATTCAATAACAAAACATCACAAATCAAATTCACAAAAATGTTGAAGGTATCTCCATAAAACAAAGTAGCATTTCTATTGTTTCACATCAGATTCAATTCATGGAAGCGTGTATGAAATGAAGTACAAAGACCATCACACATAACATAACAATCTTCTCTGGGTGTTTCACTAATCTTATTTCTCTTCCATAATGCTTTAAGCTAAATCCTCACTGTCATATAAATTATTGCATAAAACAAAACACAAACCCAAAAAAAAACTATCGGTTACAAAATGAACATCACATATAATATATCCTTTATTATCTAAAGCCACGAATTTGCTATTATTTGCTAACGGGTCCTGCTCAATTTCACGGTTTGTTTCTCGCACATAAACTTGGTCACACATACAAAAACAGGGACATACATTTATGCACATATACATAGATATATAGGTATGTACGAGTGAAATGATGAATTTCATTACCTGGGTTTTGTGTAGTTTGGGCCATCTTCAAGGTTCTTGTTGTGGAGCTGTGATTGCCTGAGGAGAAGAAGCGCACCTGGTCAAAAGAAGATCTTGGTGAGATGGGTTTTTTGAAAACCAGTGAATTTGGGATTGGGAGCACTTGATGGAAATTGTAGTTGCACAACAAAAGGGTTTCCATTCCTGATTTATTACTTACAGCTTGTTATCTTCAGAGTTCAGACTTCAGAGTTCTAACCTTCCCTTGTGTTTGGAAGTGGACAACCAGTGAATAATGATCATTAACTGCGTTTTTGTTTTTCCATAACTAATCTAAACATTTTCTTGTTTTCTTTTTCCCCTATGTTTTTTTGCAATGTAGTCTCTTAGAATTTTTTATTTTTATTTTTGGCCATGGATAATGGCATTATTATTATTATTTTTTTTTTTTTTTTTTGGGGGAGAGGAATGGATAATGGTAATTGGCAACTAGAATATGGTGGATTTGGGGTAAAAACTGTATTTTACTTGATGGAAGTTTGTTCATGCTAGTTTCAGAGAAGAATGACTCCAATCCCCAAGTTACATGTTTTAAAGTCATATATTTGAGGGTTTCAATTTGTGTGACTTGGTAAAGTTTCTTCTCCTTAAATAAGGTCTTGCATTCAAGTTCGAGGGATACCAAAAAACGTTCCATTAATAACTTGGTTGGATGTTAAAGAACAATTATTATAAAGTAGACTCCAAAATTTTCAATCCCTATCATATTTATATTGAAAAAAAAAAGTTTTTTTTTTTTTTTGAGATTCGAAAAAAAAAAGTTGTATATGTAAAAAGTACATACTGTAGGCCATATTTCTTACTTAATGACAAGAGACTTTAATAATCAATTTAAAATAATATATATATATATATATATAAGTAGATATCTCATCTAAGAGTGCATGAGATTCTACCAAGTGGCATATTCTTCATTTAGGCTTCCACCTCAACAAAGATTACATTTATGTCAAAATATTAGTTCATTGAATGTCTCAATGGGTTAAATGCACATATTAATTATTTATAGGCATGCACTAATTATATATATAAATAGTTTATCTGGTTTATGGTTTTTAAATAAAAATGCATGAAGCCCAAGTAGAAGACCATGAGGTTTTGCCATGTAGCACAATTACACCATATAATAAACATAAATAATATGGAATGGGATAAAATGCTTTTATCATTGTTTAAATTACAATATTCCTATGTTGTTCTTTAATCCTTTAACTGCTCTTTACCTTAAGTGAAAAATTGTAATGGACATGTGTGTGCAATTTTAAATTTTCACTTTTTATGATGAATTCATTACTTCAACTAATTTCTATGACATACTTTATTTCTTTATCCTCTTGAGAATAAAAAAATTATTTATCCCCTTAATTTCGTATTACTTTAATTCAATAAAAACCTATTCATGTTTTTAGTTTTCTCGTCATTACTTAATGTTATTTCTTTAACATATTTTGAAAATTTTATATAATCTTTCACATGGCAATTTAAAAGCATTATCAGCACATCACGTGGGCCCTTTGCTAATTTTTGTAAAAGCAAAGTCCAACTTGACTTTGGGGCTATACTAAGTGCAATATTTTTAGAACAAAAATTCTAAGACCACATAATGCCACAATTTATGCCACAACTGTCTAAGTGGTAGATTGTGAGTGGCGGAGAAAAAGTGATGGGTCCATATGAAAGTAACAAACAGCTAGTCACAATCTAACACATAAGATAGTTGTGACAAAATTGTGACATTTTATGCGGTATTAGAATTACTTTTTTAAGGACCACTATATATATATATATATATTGTTTATTTGGTTTATGTTTTTTAAATAAGAAGGCAAAAATCTAATGTGGGAAACAATGAGATTCTGCCATGTGGCACAATTACACCATATAATAAACATCAATAATATAGAATGGATTAAAATGCTTTCATCATTATTTAAACTAGCGAATATCCTGTGTGATGTGCGTGTTCGTTATTGGTTATTTTATAATACTCATATGTGTTATAATGTTTGAAAAATTAATTTCAATTATATATTATGTGTCACTAAAATAATGAAGAAAAAAATTGTAATACTATATATCCATATATAAGTAACCATAATTAATTGACCCTAAAAATGCCACTACATGCCTATTGATTTTTTTTAGGAGTATTTTTTTTTCTTTTTCCTTTTTTTTTTTTAAAGAAAGCACATGAAATTTTGAAGGCTAAACATAGATTTAAGGTTTATAATTTTTTTTTGGAAAGAGTTTCAACCTATGACGTCCGCTCCTGATGAGAACTCTTTTATTATCAGATCAAAACATTTAGCCATCAAAAATTTTATAAGTTGACCTAACTGGAACCCACTTATAATTTTTAATTTGCAAAACTAATATACATGTCAAAAGATTAAAAATATAACAACAATTTAATAGAGAAATATAAAATTATACTATTTCATATCTTAAGTTAAATTTTACATACATCTGAGTACCTCAATCACTTATAAAGATTAAGCACTTGCCAAAAATATAAATAAACACAAAAAACACATATAAAGAATCTATGTCTTCCCTAAACATACCTTTGAGAAATGCTAAATGTAGTTGAAGCACTGATTCTCTTTCTCTCTCTCTCTCTCTCTCTCTCTCTCTCCTACTTTTCTTTTGGCCCTTCAATATTTTTGTGAAACTATAATATATAAAATAACAGATTTTATAACATGAAAAACCTAACATTGAATGAAGAAAACTTTTTATTTTTGAAATCAGTGAAATTAATAGTGAAAGAGTTCAAGAAGTTGGAAAAGGCAGTGAAACCTAATATCTGAGGTTGCATTTGGCAAAATGTAAAATATTTTCAGGTGAAAATATTTTTGGAAAATGAAAATATTTTCAAGTGTTTGACTGCATAAACTCCAAGGAAAAAACACCTCTTTGCTTCTTTGATAAAACCCTTCCAACGAAAACCCTAATTTATCTTTTCCTTCATCTTATATTTTAATGCATCAAAGATGTGGGCTTGGTGGGATAGTGGGCTAGAGTTTAAAATCTACTTGAGCTTATCTCTTTAGTCTCCAAAAAGCCCATAAAACATCTTCCTCTTTTATTTATTTATTTATTATTTTAATTGCCGCACCAAATTGTATGCACTAAAACTTTAATTTTCTCACCTATTTGTAGTACCACAAAATTGTCTACTCCCATCTTACTATGCACACACATCCAATACCTCAACTCTATATTAAAATTGACAAGGTACAGTAATAATCATAAAATCAAAGTTGGGGTATTACACTCTTCCCCCCTTAAAATAAGTTTAGTCCTCTAAACTTGACGTACCTTAGTCCTTGAACATAGGGCGATATTAGTCAACCATAAAACTTAGTACTGTCCATAACATGATTGAATGGCAATCTTAAGAATATCTTCCTTCTTAACTTTGAGTCGATGGTAACTTGATTTAAGGACAATCTTGGGTAATAGACATTTTTTTTTTCTCCCTCACAGTCATCCTATTCAATCGCCTATTGTCTATGCATAATATCCTTTCCACAGGAAAATAAACTTTTGAATGCAACCCTTATCTAGAACTCAAAAATATCATGATAACCAATCCACATTATATCATATCAAAATCTCAAATCTTAAAGAGAATTAAGTCAGCCATTACTTCCTTGTCTACTATCATAACCATACAATACTTACATAAACTCAACAACCATTGTTACTGTAATACCCCAATTTTGATTTTATGATTATTACTGTACCTTGTCAATTTTAATATAGAGTTGAGGTATTGGATGTGTGTGCACAATAAGATGGGAGTAGACAATTTTGTGGTGCTACAAATAGGTGAGAAAATTAAAATTTTAGTGCATACAATTTGGTGTGGCAATTAAAATAATAAATAAATAAATAAAAGAGAAAGATGTTTTAAGGGCTTTTTGGAGATTAAAGAGATAAGCTCAAGTGGATTTTAAACTCCAGCCCACTACCCCACCAAGCCCACATCTCTGGTGCATTAAAATATAAGGTGGAGGAAAAGATAAATTAGGGTTTTCGTTGGAAGGTTTTTATCAAAGAGGCTAAGAGGTGTTTTTTTCTTGGAGTTTAGAGCACATACGATTGAAGAGGCAATCAAATTGTTCAAGGTACGATTTTTCACCGTTGGAAACAAAGAATTAAGGAGTTAGAATTTTATCGTAGAAAACTTTAGTGATGTGTAGATTGTTGAGTTGGTAATTTCTTAGATTACGATTTTACACTATTTAAATTATTCTTGATATCCTAGATTGCCATTGTGCGGAGTATAGAACAAAAGCCAAAATTATTAAAAACCATGAATAAGGCTACATCGTGTTCGTAGGACTATAAGGGCCTTAAGGCTGATGATCTACCATAATGTCAATTCTAGATTGTTGGACAATTTGCCCCGACCTCACCCTTGTGTCACTAGTTAGTTCTCATTTTGGTAAGGTCCCATTTTCTTTTATTGATAGCTTTATTTGTCTATGCCTAGGTGTTGACTATTTCCAACACAATGAACCATTTAAGGGTTCAGCACGTCTACAAATATTTTTAAAAAGGAAAAGGACAGATGTGAGATTTTCATACCAAAATTCTCATATTAAATCCACGGGTCAATGAATGTTAAATTCATGAACAGGATCATAATGGTTTTGGCCCACCGTTTGCATTGGGGATTATATATTAAATCCTAAAGTGTTGGCTACTATATTCCTCATGGTTAAATGAGTTTCGATTAATGCAAGAAATGCATTATTGATTAGAATACCATCGGTTAGAAAAATGTTAATTTAGTGTTGAAAGTGTTATTAGTTCGGCAAAGTATAATCCCCGTGAGTCCATTTGTATAAATCTATAAGATTTATATTTTGTAAAGGATATTAAGTATATTTTATGATTGGTGATAGGTCCTATTTAAGAGTGTTTTAAGGCTTTTTGGAGGTTGTTTTAGCTGGACTATCAGAGTGATTCAAGTGCTGTAAGTAATTATGTATAATATGCACAAGTTTTATTCTTTAGGTTCTTAGAAGTTAAAGGTTTTCAAAAGTCATGTTTTTAAAGCTTACGTTTTCTAAAGTTTATCGAAAGCATTATTTTTACATTATTGAAAGAGAAACTAAGACTTTTGGACAATGTTTTAACGAGAAACTTCAAATTTTAGATAACGTTTTGAGTGTCCAAATCTCATTTGAAAGATGATTTCTAAACTAAACTATTTTCCAAAAATAATTGAGTTTTGAAGTAAGTTTTCTAAAAAGGTTCTTATTCTTTAAGTTTGTTTAAAACCAAGTGATTTCAAAGTCATATTCTTATTGTAGGGTCAGTTTTTACGGCCCAAGCCCAAGGAGGTATGGATTCGGAGCCCACCGAGCCCAAAACAATAGATTTTGTAGAGAGTGGGTGGAAAGGGCTAGGCTAATAATGAAAATAACAGTATTAAACAACAACACCAGTGGGAGGAATTGAATTAATGTGCTCTCGGACTAATAAGTACTCCGTCCGAAGAGATGTTTTTCATTGACCATCTAAGGTTACAATTCCTGGGGCTACAACCATCTCATATATCCTTTCTCTCCTGTTTTTCGATCCCCTTCTATCAGAGGCACCCTTCCCTTATATAGCATTGTCTCCTTACATCTCCTCCGTCCACTTGTTTATCATCCAGGCATCCACTTGAGTGCATGTCCCATCACCCCACTTTTAACCTTATGTGAGTGGCGGTAGCTGCGAAAGCACTGTTCAGAGGTCCTATCCACATAAATGCGGCCAAGAAGGTAGGTGCAGTGCATTAAATGTGGTTATATATATATATATATTGTTTATTTGGTTTATGTTTTTTAAATAAGAAGGCAAAAATCTAATGTGGGAAACAATGAAATTCTGCCATGTGGCACAATTACACCATATAATGAACATCAATAATATAGAATGGATTAAAATGCTTTTATCATTATTTAAACTAGCGAATATCCCGTGCGATGCGCGTGTTCGTTATTGGTTATTTTATAATACTCATATGTGTTATAATGTTTGAAAAATTAATTTCAATTATATATTATGTGTCACTAAAACAATGAAGAAAAAAAATTGTAATACTATATATCCATATATAAGTAACCATAATTAATTGACCCCAAAAAGGCCACTACATGCCTATTGATTTTTTTTAGGAGTATTTTTTTTTTCTTTTTCCTTTTTTTTTATAAAGAAAGCACATGAAATTTTGAAGGCTAAACATAGATTTAAGGTTTATAATTTTTTTTTTGAAAGAGTTTCAACCTATGGCGTTCGCTCCTGATGAGAACTCTTTTATTATCAGATCAAAACATTTAGCCATCAAAAATTTTATAAGTTGACCTAACTGGAACCCACTTATAATTTTTAATTTGCAAAACTAATATACATGTCAAAAGATTAAAAATATAACAACAATTTAATAGAGAAATATAAAATTATACTATTTCATATCTTAAGTTAAATTTTACATACATCTGAGTACCTCAATCACTTATAAAGATTAAGCACTTGCCAAAAATATAAATAAACACAAAAAACACATATAAAGAATCTATGTCTTCCCTAAACATACCTTTGAGAAATCGCTAAATCTCACTCTCAAGCACTCGATCTCTCTCTCTCTCTCTCTCTCTCTCTCTCTCTCTCTCTCTCCTACTTTTCTTTTGGCCCTTCAATATTTTTGTGAAACTATAATATATAAAATAACAGATTTTATAACATGAAAAACCTAACATTGAATGAAGAAAACCTTTTATTTTTGAAATCAGTGAAATTAATAGTGAAAGAGTTCAAGAAGTTGGAAAAGGTAGTGAAACCTAATATCTTAGGTTGCATTTGGCAAAATGTAAAATATTTTCAGGTGAAAATATTTTTGGGAAATGAAAATATTTTCAAGTGTTTGACTGCATAATGAAAATTGTTTTAGAAAATGTTTTTAGGTGTTGGTTGCATTCTAAAAATGCTATTTTTTGCTAGTTTCTCACATTTTCTCAGCCATTTTCTCAACTTCCAAAAAAATTTTATAATAGAAAATTTCGGTATATACAGTTAACAAAACAAAAATCCATTAGCTCCATTCATTCACAAGCTGAACTCAATCAAACTGAGAGAGAGGGAGGGAGGAAGAAATAGTGAGATTGAAGGAAAGAAAGATAGATCGGGAAAGAAATGGAGATCGGGTCAACGAGATTGGTCTTCAGTGGCGACAACGAGATCGGTCTTGGGTGGGTCGAGAATGAGATTGGTCTTGGGTGGATCGGGTACATTTGGAGCTCAAAGTGGGCGGAGGTGAGGTGGAGTGAGAGAAGAGAAGAAAAGGGAGAAAAATCACCCACACGGAGGGGAAAACGACGGCACTGCTCGTCGGAGTGTGGTTGGACCTCGAATTGGCATCTGCGTGTAGGGTGGAATGGCGTCTCTATCTCATTGGTGCATGGGGTGGAGCTGAGGTGAGATGGGTTTTGGATCGTGTGAGGAGTGTGTAGCAGTGTGTGAGCTCTCACCAAATCCGGAAATGCGTTGAAGGTAAAATGGAAGCTAAAAATATTTTACGCCTTGGGAAGCTTATTTTACAGTCAAATTGAATTCTATTTTCAGTTTGACTGTATTTTCAAGTGGTGCCAAACTCACACCCAGGTGTAAAATGTTTTCAGATTTTAGTTTACATGTGAAATAAACGCAGCCTTAATCTTCTCCATTTATGGCTTAAACTAGTCATTGATAAGAAGATGTGGTAAGGTTGAGCTAACTAGAACCCACTCATAATTTTTAATTTGCAAAACTAAATATACATGTCAAGAGATTAAAAATATAACAACGATTGAACAGAGAAATATAAAATTATATTATTTCATATCTTAAGTTAAATTTTACATACATCTGAGTATCTCAATCACTTACAAAGATTAAGCACTTGCCAAAAATATAAATAAACACAAATAACACATAT
The DNA here is from genome assembly GCF_002906115.3 of Quercus suber. Lineage (NCBI taxonomy): Eukaryota > Viridiplantae > Streptophyta > Magnoliopsida > Fagales > Fagaceae > Quercus > Quercus suber. The sequence continues at coordinate 738,967 of NW_027069657.1, read as the reverse complement.
AAAGACTCTATGTATTCCTTAAATATAGTTGAAGCACTGACTCTCCCCCTACTTTTCTTTTGGCCCTTCAATATTTTGTGAAACTGGAATATATAAAATAACAAATTTTATAACATGAGAAACCTAACATTGAATGGAGAAAACCTTTCATTTTTAAAATTAGTGAAATTAATAGTGAAAGAGTTCAAGAAGTTGGAAAAGGGGGTGGAACCAAATCTCTTAATTTTCTCCATTTATGGGTTAAACCGGTCATTGATAAGAAGATGTGGTAAGGTGAAAGCATGAGGTCTCTGCTTATATATATATATATATATATATATTGGTGATTACAATATTCCTACGTTATGCTTTAATCATTTAATTACTCTTTACTTTAAGTGAAAAATTGTAATGGACATGTGTGTGCAATTATAAATTTTCACTTTTCATGATGGATTCATTACTTCAACTAATTTCTATGACATATTCTATTTCTTTATCCTCTTGAGATTAAAAAACTTATTTATCCCCTTAATTTCGTATTACTTTTTTTTTGAGTAAATAATTTTGTATTACTTTAATTCAATAAAAACCTATTCATGTTTTCGCGACATTAATTCATGTTATTTCTTTAGCATATTTTGAACATTTTATATAATCTTTCACATGGCAATTTAAAGCATTATCAATGCATTGCGCGGACTCTTTGCTAGTTGAGTTAATTAAGACTTAACTTGCTCAATTAGAGTTTGCTACATCAATTTTTTTATTGAATAAAATAATTTTATTAACAAAAAGAGAACTTACAACTAGGAAACATTGATAACATCATAACAACTTTCATTCTCCAAGACTTGATGTACTAACTCTCAGAACACCATATTAACCACTTGAGGAGCCATAGGCCTAGATTGCCCAACAAAATCCCTTTGGGGCCTATTATTATTGTATCTATCCAACCTAAAATCCCTCCTATCTTGAGGGATAACCTTAGCATTTTCCTTCCCTTGCTGCTGGTCTTCCTCAACCCGCTTGTATTCGTCAATACGATCACTCCTTACCGGCTTCTTAGTCAAAGACTTTCTCAAATCATGCTCGGCAAATAGGCTGACCTTAAAAGTCCTTATAGTCACATCATCACATTCTCCATTGATCTCATTGAATATCTCCTAGTATCTGTCCGTGTACATTTTCAGGGTCTCCCCTTCTTGCATGGACATGGACAACAGGGAATCCAAGGGCCGAGGAACCCTACTGCACGTAATAAAATGAGATCCAAACGCCCAAGTGAGCTCCTTAGAGGAATCAATGGAACATGCACCTAGGCCATCAAACCACTTCATCGTCACGAGCCCCAAGCTGGACAGGAATACCTTACACATCAAGGCCTCATTCTTGGAGTGCACAGTCATTCTCTAGTTGAAATGGCTTACGTGCTTCACAGGGTTTATTCAACCATTGTACATGGTGAACGTGGGCTGGGTGAGCCGCCAAGGAAGTCTCCTTCCCTTAATTATGCGTATAAAAGGTGATCTGAAAATTTGGTTGAGCGCTTTGCTCATCACATTGTTTCCCAAGCCTTTGGAAGATGAGCTCTTGTGGCTGCGCTTATAGTGGTAGTCCTCATCATACGAGAAAGATTCACTAGAAGGAGTCCTTAATCTGAGTCTATAACTACCATCCTCCTCATCGTTAGAGGAGAAGTCAGAATCGGAGGGAGTTCACCTTCGCCGTTCGTGGCGCAACTTCCTCTTCAAGTGATCAATCTTCAGTTGCATGGCTTTGGTATTCTCCTCATGAGAAAGGTGGCTCCCGCTTTGAGATTGGCTCCTACTAGTATGGTTGGTATGCACTCTAACCTCCCGGTCCCTTCTACGCCTAAGATTAACAAAATAATCTTGACATTGGGACCCCATAGATTCCTCCAGATTCGAACTTGAACCTACCCCATGGTTGGATGTAAAAATCACTATAGCACCAAAATTACCCACAGACAGCGCCAATTGTAAGGACAAAATTCAGCTCCCAAACCCAAAGGATGTATGAACTTAGGCCTAAAGAGCTTAATACAATGAATTTGTAAAGAGTGGATTGAAAAACTAGGCTTTAATGAGTCAAACAACAAGTAAAATGGATCCAAATGACAAAAAAATGAAGATAGACTAGTTTAATCTAAAAAAAATCATCCTCGACATAATCCGAAGAGATCAGTTCTTATATATTTCTTCTCAAGTTTGATTACAAGTTCAACTCTTGATTGCTACAATGTTTTTCTTTTTATTTCTCGATCCTTTTCTCTTAGGGTCTCCCTTCTATTTTATACTATCTTCCCCTTTCATCTTTACGCTTCACGTGTAGATCAGATTGTTGGTGTTGATCCTTATCCCATCAGCACCTTCTTGAAATCTTTGGGTAGTAGTTGTAAGGCTGAAAACTACGGTTTAGGTATCATTTTCTCATTAATGCAGCCAGAGAATTAGCTGCAAAACATTCAATGCGATGGTAGTAGCTTTCTCTTAGATATTTCATAGCTTTCCTCTGTCTTGTTCCTTCCTAATACTTATCATCGTCCATGAAATGGTCCGGAGTGTTGTTCTTGATGGCAAACCACACCTTTTGGCCTCGGCTTTACGCAGCCGAGGTAGCATTCCTTCTCGAACTACCCTCATGGGCGGTCATCATCAAACCTCACCTCTTTACCTACTGACACGGATCCTTATGACAGCGTCTACCCATCCTCAGACTACTTACTATTCTCAAATTGGGCCCCCAACCCAATACACATATAGATATATACTCCTGGGTTTTTCACCCCTACAATAGCCCCTTGAAATTCTTCTTTCTAGAAGAAAGGAGGATTAAATTTCACAATAGTTACCTCGTGTTCATCATACATCACCTCTGACTACGCAGATGCCTTTTTAACTACCTAAAGCACGCTTCCAAGGCTTCGGCACCTGAGACGCGCCTTCATTAAATTCTGACGGCTCTATGTTCCCAATGTTCTACGATGCGATGCGGATCCAACAGTTGAGGATGCTAAGAGATTTATCTGGAAAAATATTGTCACTCAGTTTGGAATCCCTCGTACACTCATCTCGGACAATGGTCTTCAGTTTGATAGTAAAGCCTTCAAAAGATATTGTCGTGATCTGGGCTTAACAAATAGATATTCCACCCCAGCATATCTACAGGAGAATAGACAGGCAAGGCTATCAATAAGGTCATAGTAAGTGGGCTAAAAAAGAGGCTGGATGACGCAAAGGGAAAATGGGACAATAGGGAAAAGGACTAGTCACTATTAAGGTTCCTTGTAGTTGTTAATAAAACCCAGATCTACCCAGTAAATACCCGATGTGGAACTCATCACACACCCACACATATCACACAATCAATCAAATTGGGGCATCACAATCTCCCCCACTTAAATCCCTAATGTCCTCGTTAGGGTCCACTTTGTGGGGTATTGTCTCTGAGCCCACACGGGATAACCAGACCAGCTCTGATACCATATATAACGACACAAGGAAAAGCACTAGCCACATCTGCACTATACCTCAAAAGGACTAGTCATAATTGAGACTTCTTGTAGTTGTTAATAAAGCCCAGATCTACCTAGCAAATACCCAATGCGGAACTCATCACACACCAACACATATGACACAATTAATTAAATTAGGGCATCACAATCTCCCCCACTTAAATCCCTAACGTCCTCGTTAGGGCCCACTTTGCAATATAGTGTCTCCGAGCCCACACGTGGTTACCGGGCTAACTCTGATACCATATTGTAACGACCAAAGGAAAAGCGCTAGCCATATCTGCACTATACCTTAAAATGACTAGTCACAATTGAGGCTCCTTATAGTTGTTAATAAAGCCCAGATCTACCCAATAAATATCTAATGTGGAATCATCACACACCCACATATATCACACAATCAATCAAATTAAGGCATCACAATCAGACTATCACGACCCAAATCCATGGAACATGAATTTAGATGCATGACTAACATGCTAAGCTTACATAACTCAATAAACATAATTAATTTAAATATAAATCAATAAAACTCCAAGTAAACAATGCTCTTAATAAATCTTTTACAATACTAAAATCCTCAATTTAGAATAATCTCCAAAATACTGTAAAATTTAAAGCGGAATAAAAATAACTAATAATTCTTTAAGGCTTCAAGTATTATTGACTTCGCCTAAAAACTCCTACGCTCTACCTTGCACTTTACGAAGCAATCCAATGGTTCTGTTCCCCAACTAAACTTTAATCTGAAAATTGTAATTGATGGAGTGAGCTACATATCTAGTAAGTAATTATACAAAATACACAACGGAATAGAGTCAAGCAAAGCCTGAGTATTTTGATTTTTTTACAAACTCATTCAATGATATCAAAAATAATTATTCCAAAACATATAGTGAATCACTTAATACATATGTAATCACATCTCAAAATTATTAGAAAACACATACATATAATTGATCAGAGCATAATGTCACATATACACGTCATATATTCTCACATACAATCCTGTGAGCGGATACCAACATCTAACTCCTGCTAGTAAGGGATCAACACATATTCTCACATACAATCCTGTGAGCGGATTTACACATATAACTGATCAATTCTAAAAACACTTATTTTGAGTCACATTTCACAAAACAAAATATATACAAAATAGAATAATTTTTCTTAATATTAACAATTATTCCAAATATAAAGGCATAGTGAATATCACAATATCGAATTGAACATAAATCAAAGGATGCTTGACTCTCTTAGGAAATGAATAAGAACTGAAGAGTTTATATAAATATTTTTACAATTCTTGAGTAAGTTTGAAAGCCTAATTTGCTAAAAGAAATGTCTTAAATACCATTTGAAAAATAAGAATATGACTTTGAAATCATTTGGTTTTAAACAAACTTAAAGAACAAGAACTTTTTTAGAAAACTTACTACGAAACTCAATTATTTTTGGAAAATAGTTTAGTTTAGAAATCATCTTTTAGATGAGATTTGGACACTCAAAATGTTATCTAAAATTTGAAGTTTCTCTTTAAAACATTGTCCAAAAGTCGTAGTTTCTCTTTCAATGATGTAAAAATAATGCTTTCGATAAACTTTAAAAAACATAAGCTTTAAAAACATGACTTTTGAAAACCTTTAACTTCTAAGAACCTAAAGAATAAAACTTATGCATATTATGCATAATTACTTACATCACTTGAATCACTCTGACAGTCTAGCTAAAACAACCTCCAAAAAGCCTCAAAACACTCTTAAATAGGACCTATCACCAATCATAAAATATACTTAACATCCTTTACAAAATATAAAGTTTATAGATTTATACAAATGGACCCACAAGGATTATACTTTGCTGAACTAATAACTATTTCAGTACTAAATTAACAATTTTCTAACCGATGGTATTCTAATCAATAATGCATTCCTTGCATTAATTGAAACTCATTTAACCATGAGGAATATAGTAGCCAACACTTTAGGATTTAATATATAATCCCCAATGCAAACGGTGGGCCAAAACTGTTTTGATCCTGTTCATGAATTTAACATTCATTGACCCTACGGATTTAATATGAGAATTTTGGTATGAAAATCTCACATCTGTCCTTATCCTTTTTAAAAATATTTGTAGACGTGCTGAACCCTTAAATGGTTCATTGTGTTGGAAATAGTCAACACCTAGGCATAGACAAATAAAGCTATCACAAAATGAGAACTAACTAGTGACACAAGGGTGGGGTCGGTGCAAATTGTCCAACAATCTAGAATTGACATTATGGTAGATCATTAGCCTTAAAGCCCTTATAGTCCTACGAACACGATGCAGCCTTATTCATGGTTTTTAATAATTTTGGCTTTTGTTCTATACTCCAGACAGTGGCAATCTAGGATTTCAAGAATAATTGAAATAGTGTAAAATCGTAATCTAAGAAATTACCAACTCAACAATCTACACATCACTAAAGTTTTCCACGATAAAATTTTAACTCCTTAATTCTTTGTTTCTAATGGTGAAAAATCATACCTTGAACAATCTGATTGCCTCTTCAATTTTATGTGCTCTAAACTCCAAGGAAAAAAACACCTCTTTGCTTCTTTGATAAAACCCTTCCAACGAAAACCCTAATTTATCTTTTCCTTCATCTTATATTTTAATGCATCAAAGATGTGGGCTTGGTGGGATAATGGGCTAGAGTTTAAAATCTACTTGAGCTTATCTCTTTAGTCTCCAAAAAGCCCATAAAACATCTTTCTCTTTTATTTATTTATTTATTATTTTAATTGCCGCACCAAATTGTATGCACTAAAACTTTAATTTTCTCACCTATTTGTAGTACCACAAAATTGTCTACTCCCATCTTACTGTGCACACACATCCAATACCTCAACTCTGTATTAAAATTGACAAGGTACAGTAATAATCATAAAATCAAAGTTGGGGTATTACACTCTTCCCCCCTTAAAATAAGTTTAGTCCTCTAAACTTGACATACCTTAGTCCTTGAACATAGGGCGATATTAGTCAACCATAAAACTTAGTACTGTCCATAACATGTATGAATGACAATCTTAAGAATATCTTCCTTCTTAACTTTGAGTCGATGGTAACTTGATTTAAGGACAATCTTGGATAATAGACATTTTTTTTTTCTCCCTCACAGTCATCCTATTCAATCGCCTATTGTCTATGCATAATATCCTTTCCACAGGAAAATAAACTTTTGAATGCAACCCTTATCTAGAACTCAAAAATATCATGATAACCAATCTACATTATATCATATCAAAATCTCAAATCTTAAAGAGAATTAAGTTAGCCATTACTTCCTTGTCTACTATCATAACCATACAATACTTACATAAACTCAACAACCATTGTTACTGTAATACCCCAATTTTGATTTTATGATTATTACTGTACCTTGTCAATTTTAATATAGAGTTGAGGTACTGGATGTGTGTGCACAATAAGATGAGAGTAGACAATTTTGTGGTGCTACAAATAGGTGAGAAAATTAAAATTTTAATGCATACAATTTGGTGCAGCAATTAAAATAATAAATAAATAAATAAAAGAGAAAGATGTTTTATGGGCTTTTTGGAGATTAAAGAGATAAGCTCAAGTGGATTTTAAACTCCAGCCCACTACCCCACCAAGCCCACATCTCTGGTGCATTAAAATATAAGGTGGAGGAAAAGATAAATTAGGGTTTTCGTTGGAAGGTTTTTATCAAAGAGGCTAAGAGGTGTTTTTTTCTTGGAGTTTAGAGCACATACGATTGAAGAGGCAATCAGATTGTTCAAGGTACGATTTTTCACCGTTGGAAACAAAGAATTAAGGAGTTAGAATTTTATCGTGGAAAACTTTAGTGATGTGTAGATTGTTGAGTTGGTAATTTCTTAGATTACGATTTTACACTATTTAAATTATTCTTGATATCCTAGATTGCCATTGTGCGGAGTATAGAACAAAAGCCAAAATTATTAAAAACCATGAATAAGGCTACATCGTGTTCGTAGGACTATAAGAGCATCTTTATCAGCTGTGCTATATGTGCCAAATGCTAAATATTTGGCACATTTAGCACACCAAACATCATTTAACTCCATTTATCAGATGTGCTATATCCTATATTTTTTACAATATGCTATAGTACCATCATATATTTGCCACTGTACAGAACCGTGTGGCATATGCATTTATTCTTTTTTATTCCTCTTTTCTCTCTCATATCTCTTTCTTCTTCTCCTTCAGCTCACCGCCTCCATCTCCCCTCTCACATATCTCTTTCTTCTTCTCCTTCAGCTCACCGCCTCCGTCTCCACTCTCTCACATATCTCTTTCTTCTTCCCTTTCCCCGCCGATTCGCTCTATCGTCTCTGTTCAATGCACTGACGCTGCTGTTTCGTTGTTCCATTTTTCTCCGAGTCGCCGATCGCTGTTCTCAGATCACCGATTCACTAGAAAGGAAGTAATGTAAGCCCAATTTTTTTACTTCTCAAGTGGAAAAACTGAAGCATGCTCTCTATTTTTGCTCTAGATTTGCTGGGCTTTTGTTTGAATGAATCTGAAAAAATTGTGGGTTTTGAATGATGAAGTGATTTGTTTGGTTATCCATCTGCCAATTAGGTTTTTAGGTTATATTGACTTAATTTCCCTGTTTTTTTGTTTGTTTGCTTGCTTTATTTATAAATTGTTAGCTTTTTTTTTTTTTTTTTGGGTTTCTGGATTTATGAAACGATGAAGCCGATGTCTTATTCTTAGCTGAGTTTTACCCAGTGAACTTGATGTACCCGTGAGTTTTAGAAGTCAAATTGCTAGTTTCCATGTCTAAATGGTTCACACAGTGAAGTTGTAGAATTCTGTTTAAAGTAATGACAAACGTATTTGGTATTTACACTCGGGGTAACTGTGCAGTTGTTCTTCAATAGTAGCAGGGAGTATTTTTTGTAGAAAGATGTTTGTTCACTTTACTATGTATTGCAACATGTACCTGTGAGATATATGAATTAATTTTGTTTTGGTTTTTGGGGATTCGAATGTGTAATTGCAATTAGTACTTTATAAACAAAGATTTGGATTTAGCTATTGATATTGATACGACAATGATGACTTGCTTTATCTTTTGATGTTTTACAATGATATTGATATTGATATTCAGATTAGAGCATCTTTATATTGATATTTGGATGTGCCTTCTTCTTTTTTTTTTTTTTTTTCTTTTTTTTTGTGTGACAGGTTCTAAGTTTTTTTTTTCCCGAAGTCCCCAGGTTCTAAGGTTTTTTTTTTTTTTTTGGGGGTGCGGGGGGGGGGGGGAGGCAACAGGTTCTAAGTTTTTTTTATTTTTTTAAAAAAATGTTTACTGATAAAAAAAAAAGTTTAAGAAAATATCATTTTTTTAAAATATGAC
>NW_027069657.1:687370-728813 GCF_002906115.3 Quercus suber | reverse complement strand
TTTTTTTTTTTTTGGGGGGTGCGGGGGGGGGGGGGGGGGGGTGTGGGGAAGGCAACAGGTTCTAAGTTTTTTTTTTTTTTTTTTAATTTTTTTAAAAAAAAAATGTTTACTGATAAAAAAAACTTATTTTTCAAATGGTATTTAAGACATTTCTTTTAGCAAATTGGGCTTTCAAATTTACTCAAGAATTGTAAAAATATTTATATAAACTCTTCAGTTCTTATTCATTTCCTAAGAGAGTCAAGCATCCTTTGATTTATGTTCAATTCGATATTGTGATATTCGCTATGCCTTTATATTTGGAATAATTGTTAATATTAAGAAAAATTATTCTATTTTGTATATATTTTGTTTTGTGATATGTGACTCAAAATAAGTGTTTTTAGAATTGATCAGTTATATGTGTAAATCCGCTCACAGGATCGTATGTGAGAATATGTGTTGATCCCTCACCAGCAGGGGTTAGATGTTGGTATTCGCTCACAAGATTGTATGTGAGAATATGTGACGTGTATATGTGACACTATGCTCTAATCAATTATATGTATGTGTTTTCTAATGATTTTGACATATGATTACATATGTATTAAGTGATTCACTATATGTTTTGGAATAATTATTTTTGATATCATTGAATAAGTTTGTAAAAAAATCAAAATACTCGTGCTTTGCTTGACTCTATTCCGTTGTGTATTATGTATAATTACTTACTAGATATGTGGTTGACCCCATCAATTACAATTTTCAGATTAAAGTTTAGTTGGGGAACAGAACCTTTGGATTGCTTCGTAAAGTGCAAGGTAGAGCGTGGGAGTTTTTAGGCAAAGTCAATAATACTTGAAGCCTTAAAGGATCTGCTTTAAATTTTATAGTATTTTGGAGATTATTCTAAATTGAGGATTTTAGTATTGTAAAAGATTTATTAAGAGCATTGTTTACTTGGAGTTTTATTGATTTATATTTAAATTAATTAAGTTTATTGAGTTATGTAAGCTCAGCAAGTTAGTCATGCATCTAAATTCATGTTCTATGGATTTGGGTCGGGACAATATTGGTATCAAAGCTCTAGGTTATGATTCTGTAGACAATTAGGACTTCTGATGTTTTTGTATAGGATGCGGAAGAATAGGCTTGAATCATTAGATTGTCAATGGTTATTTTATGGGTTTGATAATTGTAAGAAGGTTTGTGCCTGTATGCTTAGGATCATAAGAATAGTAAAAGCTTTAGTATCTCTTGTATACTATGATTCTTCTTTTGAGGTTTATCCAACTCTAAAGTGTTGTTTGTTTGGTTATAGGAAAATGCCTCCCCCCAATTCTACCCCTTCTAGTTCTGAGCCAAATCTTGAAAACCTTGAGGGTGTTTTTAATGCTATTAGAAGTCTTGCTGAGGTGGTGGAAAAACATACTAGTGGAACAACTAAGCCCAAAGATGCAAAGATTGAAGGATGTACCATTGAGCAATTCAGGAAAATGGGTCCTCCCTCATTTTTGGGAAACCCTGATCCTACAGAAGCAGAGACTTGGATAATGCAAATGGAAAAAATATTTGATGTGGTTTTCTAGTTCTGAGCCAAATCTTGAAAACCTTGAGGGTGTTTTTAATGCTATTAGAAGTCTTGCTGAGGTGGTGGAAAAACATGTTAGTACTAGTGGAACAGCTAAGCCCAAAGATGCAAAGATTGAAGGATGTACCATTGAGCAATTCAGGAAAATGGGTCCTCCCTCATTTTTAGGAAACCCTGATCCTAGAGAAGCAGAGACTTGGATAATGCAAATGGAAAAAATATTTGATGTGGTTGGTTGTACAGAAGTGCAAAAAGTCTCTTTTGCTTCATTTATGCTGAAATGGGAAGCAGAGCATTGGTGGAGATCCATTAAAAAGACTTTGCCACTTGAGAAAGATGAGATATTGACTTGAACTATTTTCCTTGATGCTTTTTATGAGAAATATTTTTCAGAAAGTGTACGGGATGAGAAAGAAGTGGAGTTTATGGAGCTCATTCAAGGGAATAAAACGGTATTACAGTATGAGGTTAAATTTACTGAGTTGGCTCGATTTGCCCCTCATATTGTGTCTGATGATGTTAGGAAGGCTAAGAAATTTCAAAGGGACTACGACCAAGTATCAGAACTAGGATGGTAGCCTTACGATTGAAGGCTTATTCCGAGGTAGTGGAGACGGTAAAGGTTGTTGAGAAGGAATGTGAAGACTATCAGAAAATTCAAGATCAAAATAAAAGAGATGCAAGCCTGAAGAATCTCAAAAAGAAAATGAAAATGACAAACTGTTAGGACATATATGTTTTAACTTGATTAAGAACATATGTCACTTAGTTATGTAAATTGGCTAATCCTTTGACAAAACGCACTCTACTTGTAATTGGGTAGTTCTAGGTGTTTTTAATACTTCAAGAAACAATGTTTCAAGGTCAAGTGTTGAAGTTATCAGGTCTGTCCAAGAAAAGTAAGCTGAAGTGCAAAGTTTTTAAAGCTTGACACCTGCTCGATAGATACCTCGACACCTGCTATCTGTCGAGATTTAAAAAATTCAGATTTCCAATATGATTTTCTTGGGATCCGTGAATATGTTTTTGGGCCTTCTTTTCTTCTAACCCTAAACATATAAAAGGATTATTTTAAGAGCCGTCAAGTGTGACACAAGTGGCTTTAGCATTGAGCAATCTCTGTTCAAGCAAATTGTGATCAACAGACGAAGTTCTTGACCTAGTTCATCTTCCATCAAGAAGTTGCTGTGTATTTGCACCATAGGGTTTTGTAACCAAGCATCTTCCTACTATTCATCATAAAGGATGAACTGAAGAACTTTGCTACCAACCATTCTTCCTTAGTTGGTGTTCTGAAGTCGCGTACTTGGATCCGCGCATTGGTTAGTCACGTACTTGGGAGTCGTGCATTAAAGGTGGAGACTGTCACTACAGATCAAGTCCAATTGGGTATTGGGGTAAGGGTTCAACTGTAGGTTGATAAGGTACTTGGGATTCCTTTACTTGTAACTGCTTGATTTGATAGTAGTGGAGTTTCGGAAGTGGTGACCTGAAAATCACTCGGTGGGGTTTTTGCCGTTAGGGTTTTCCCCATTCGTAAACAAATCACCGTGTTATTTATTTTCCGCTGCATTTTTAGTTTCTGGTGATTTGTTTGTGCTTCCATAAAATTGCATGATTAATTGATTAATTAATTACTTGGCTAAATTAATTAATTAGGGTTAATCACTAGGGGTCATTCAGATTGTGACCTATCAAGTGGTATCAGAGCAGGCACACTCTGATTAGGATTTAATCTTTACTGTGTTGATCCATTGACCCCTGTTTGTCATGGATAGAGGACAATCTTTAATTATACCTCCTTTATTTGATGGCACTAACTATGTATACTGGAAAGTACGCATGAGAGCTTTCTTGCAGTCTTTAGATGAAAAGGTTTGGCAAGCTGTAGAGATTGGCTGAACTAAGCCAACAGAAGATCCTGCCAATTGGGATGATACTAAGATCAAGGCGGCTAACTTCAACAGCAGAGCGTTAAATGCCCTCTTTAGCGCAATCACAAATGAAGAGTTCAGAAAGATATCCTCAAATGAAACTGCTAAGGAGGCTTGGACCATCCTCCAGACTACCTATGAAGGCACAAAGGCTGTCAAAGATTCAAAACTTCAAAGGCTCACTACAAGCTATGAAGAAATCAAGATGGAGGAGGATGAGTCGTTTAATGAGTTCTATGCCAAGCTTAAGGACATAGTAAACTCAGCCTTCAATCTTGGGGAAGTCATCCCTGAACCCAAGATTGTAAGGAAGGTGCTCAGATCTCTACCTGAGAGATTCCATGCCAAGATTACGGCTATAGAGGAATCAAAGGACATTGACAAGATTTCTTTGACTGAGCTGGTAGGAAACTTGCAAACCTATGAGATAGGATTATCTAGGATTGGCAAGTCAAGTAAAGGTAAAAGCATGGCCTTGAAGGCAAAGAACAGTGATACAGATGAGTCTTCCGATGATGAAGCTTCTAAGATGAAGTCCTACATCACTCGGCAGTTTAAGAAATTTATGAAGAATGCCAATGGAAGGAGCTTCGACAAGGACCGTAGGCAGTTCAGTTCTTCTTAGTCTAAAAGCCAAGACAAAGGGAAGAAGGATACTAAGGATGGAAGTCAGTACACTGTTCCTGCAGGACCAAAGTGCTTTGGATGTCATGGGTTCGGACACATGAAACATGAGTGTCCTACATATCTTAAAAGCATTGGGAAAAGCAAGGCACTTGCTGCAACTCTAAGTGACACTGAGCCTGAAGATGATTCTGACAATGAGGATGACGGAATCTTAAATGCCTTCACTGCCACAGTCAATCCTACTGAAGGGATTGTTGAAGAAGTGGATGAAGAAGAAGAATTGGTGGAGTCAAAATTTGAGAAAATGGATGATCAAGATGATATCCATTCAGCCTATGAGAAGCTTTACAAGCTCTCTGAAAAGCATAAGAAATTATATAGGCTGGCCACCAAGAAGCTCAATGATGTGGAACTTAATGGTGAAGAGTTGTCCACAAAGTTTGATGAGGCGAATCAAACTATCAGAGCACTGAGATTTGAAAACAACTTTTTGGCTGAGAAGACCAAGAAGCTTGAAGCAGAGCTGTTTCAAGTCAGAGCTCAACTAGAGAGGACTTCAAGTGCAAAGCTTGATGAGATGCTTAGCAATCAGAAATCTGCTTTGGATCGAACTGGTTTGGGGTATGGTATTTCTTTCTCTAATATTGCTTCTACTAGCAATACTGTTTTTGTTCCTCCTGCTAATAATACTGAAATTGAAAATATTGATGTTAAAACTAAATTAGCTAGTGAGAACTTAGACAAGGGTAAATCTATCTTAGGAGCACCCTCTAAGCAAGATAAGAAAGATGCTAAAAACCCTAGGGCTAAGAAGGCTAACTCTCAAAAGTCTAAACAAAAGAAGCAGCATCTCTGTCATCATTGTGGAGCAGCTGGTCATACTAGACCAAATTGCTATAAGTGGTTAGCCACTCAACAGAGTAATGGCGAGATAGCATCTGGAAGCCAAAATCAACTTCAATCCTCTTTTGCTCCTTTTGGAGATCTTCTGAAAGCCCTCATGTTCCTTTCGAACTTGAACGGGTTAAATTCTTCCCCCTCACCGTCGGTTCAAGGATTCAATCAAAGGAAAGGCTCTTCCAAGGTGTGGAGGAAAAAGGACTTTAAGTGATTTCATCACTTTCTTTTCCCCTATTGTTTTTCTGAGTATTGCATTGCTTGTGTGTTCTGTTTTTCTGCTGAGTTAGTCTAGTTTTTTCTTTATTTTGTTTAACATGTTTTGTGTGTTTACTTTCAGTTTTGTTTATTTTGTTTTTGATTTAATAAAAAAAAATTGAAAAAAATCAAAAAAATACAAAAACAGTGTGTGTTATGTGTACTTTGGTACTTGTGTACCTTGGATGGCCAATGAAACAAAGTTTTCTAAATTTTGTATCTCTTGTAACTTAGATGAGCATCTCTATGCACAACTAAGCAAGTGAGTTTTGTGGCTCTTGTTTGTGATGAGTAAGATTAGGTTATTTCTTAAAACTTAACACTCATATCACTCTTTTTGACGGGTAAGACTAGAAAATCCTAAGAGAAAGGCATAAATAACCATCTCACCACTGTTGCCCGCCAATCATAATATGACACCTGTATGCTTTGGCATAGCAAAAGTGCAGTGTCAAAGACATTCGTATGCTTCGGCATAGCAAAAGTGCGATGTCAAATACTTAACATCTTGGGTATTTCTTTTCTCTCTTTTATATACCCATGTATGATATGCTAAAATAAAAGAAAACATGCAAAGAAAATAAAAAGCAAAAAGATTAAAAATGCTTTAAATATGGTTGCAAGCGTTAAAAAAAAAAATTTAAGAAAATATCATTTTTTTAAAATATGACCGTTGAATGAAGGGGATTGTTTGAAAATGTTACTTTTTTCTTTTTTTTTTTGAGAAACAAAATGTTACTGTTAAGAATAAAAAAATTTGAAAATATGATTGTTTTGGATCAGATATTACCGTTAGGAACAAATGATAAAAGAAGAATAAAATAAGAATTAAAAAATAATATTTAAATAAAGTTGTAAAAATATAGAACATCTGATAAATGGGATATTATAAAATGATGTGGTAAAATAATAAAGTAGGCTTTTGATGTGACAAAATAAAATAATTTTTACAATATCTTCTACGGGTGCTCTAAGGGCCTTAAGGCTAATGATCTACCATAATGTCAATTCTAGATTGTTGGACAATTTGCACCGACCCCACCTTTGCGTCACTAGTTAGTTCTCATTTTGGTAAGGTCCCATTTTCTTTTATTGATAGCTTTATTTGTCTATGCCTAGGTGTTGACTATTTCCAACACAATGAACCATTTAAGGGTTCAGCACGTCTACAAATATTTTTAAAAAGGAAAAGGACAGATGTGAGATTTTCAAACCAAAATTTTCATATTAAATCCACGGGTCAATGAATGTTAAATTCATGAACAGGATCATAATGGTTTTGGCCCACCGTTTGCATTGGGGATTATATATTAAATCCTAAAGTGTTGGCTACTATATTCCTCATGGTTAAATGAGTTTCGATTAATGCAAGAAATGCATTATTGATTAGAATACCATCGGTTAGAAAAATGTTAATTTAGTGTTGAAAGTGTTATTAGTTTGGCAAAGTATAATCCCCGTGAGTCCATTTGTATAAATCTATAAGATTTATATTTTGTAAAGGATATTAAGTATATTTTATGATTGGTGATAGGTCCTATTGAAGAGTGTTTTAAGGCTTTTTGGAGGTTGTTTTAGCTGGACTGTCAGAGTGATTCAAGTGCTGTAAGTAATTATGCATAATATGCACAAGTTTTATTCTTTAGGTTCTTAGAAGTTAAAGGTTTTCAAAAGTCATGTTTTTAAAGCTTACGTTTCCTAAAATTTATCGAAAGCATTATTTTTACATTATTGAAAGAGAAACTAAGACTTTTGGACAATGTTTTAAAGAGAAACTTCAAATTTTAGATAATGTTTTGAGGGTCCAAATCTCATTTAAAAGATGATTTCTAAACTAAACTATTTTCCAAAAATAATTGAGTTTCGAAGTAAGTTTTCTAAAAAGGTTCTTATTCTTTAAGTTTGTTTAAAACCAAGTGATTTCAAAGTCATATTCTTATTTTTCAAATGGTATTTAAGACATTTCTTTTAGCAAATTGGGCTTTCAAATTTACTCAAGAATTGTAAAAATATTTATATAAACTCTTCAGTTCTTATTCATTTCCTAAGAGAGTCAAGCATCCTTTGATTTATGTTCAATTCGATATTGTGATATTCGCTATGCCTTTATATTTGGAATAATTGTTAATATTAAGAAAAATTATTCTATTTTGTATATATTTTGTTTTGTGATATGTGACTCAAAATAAGTGTTTTTAGAATTGATCAGTTATATGTGTAAATCTGCTCACAGGATCGTATGTGAGAATATGTGTTGATCCCTCACCAGCAGGGGTTAGATGTTGGTATTCGCTCACAGGATTGTATGTGAGAATATGTGACGTGTATATGTGACACTATGCTCTAATCAATTATATGTATGTGTTTTCTAATGATTTTGACATATGATTACATATGTATTAAGTGATTCACTATATGTTTTGGAATAATTATTTTTGATATCATTGAATGAGTTTGTAAAAAAATCAAAATACTCATGCTTTGCTTGACTCTATTCTGTTGTGTATTCTGTATAATTATTTACTAGATGTGTGGCTCACCCCATCAATTACAATTTTCAGATTAAAGTTTAGTAGGGGAACAGAACCATTGGATTGCTTCGTAAAGTGCAAGGTAGAGCATGGGAGTTTTTAGGCAAAGTCAATAATACTTGAAGCCTTAAAGGATCCGCTTTAAATTTTATAGTATTTTGGAGATTATTCTAAATTGAGGATTTTAGTATTGTAAAAGATTTATTAAGAGCATTGTTTACTTGGAGTTTTATTGATTAATATTTAAATTAATTAAGTTTATTGAGTTATGTAAGCTCAGCAAGTTAGTCATGCATCTAAATTCATGTTCTATGGATTTGGGTCAGGACAATATTGGTATCAAAGCTCTAGGTTATGATTCTGTAGACAATTAGGACTTCTGATGTTTTTGTATAGGATGCGGAAGAATAGGCTTGAATCATTAGATTGTCAATGGTTATTTTATGGGTTTGATAATTGTAAGAAGGTTTGTGCATGTATGCTTAGGATCATAAGAATAGTAAAAGCTTTAGTATCTCTTGTATACTATGATTCTTCTTTTGAGGTTTATCCAACTCTAAAGTGTTGTTTGTTTGGTTATAGGAAAATGACTCCCCGCAATTCTACCCCTTCTAGTTCTGAGCCAAATCTTGAAAACCTTGAGGGTGTTTTTAATGCTATTAGAAGTCTTGTTGAGGTGGTGGAAAAACATGTTAGTACTAGTGGAACAGCTAAGCCCAAAGATGCAAAGATTGAAGGATGTACCATTGAGCAATTCAGGAAAATGGGTCCTCCCTCATTTTTGGGAAACCCTGATCCTACAGAAGCAGAGACTTGGATAATGCAAATGGAAAAAATATTTGATGTGGTTGGTTGTACTGAAGTACAAAAAGTCTCTTTTGCTTCATTTATGCTGAAATGGGAAGCAGAGCATTGGTGGAGATCCATTAAAAAGACTTTGCCACTTGAGAAAGATGAGATATTGACTTGGACTATTTTCCTTGATGCTTTTTATGAGAAATATTTTCCAGAAAGTGTACGCGATGAGAAAGAAGTGGAGTTTATGGAGCTCATTCAAGGGAATAAAACGGTATTACAGTATGAGGCTAAATTTACTGAGTTGGCTCGATTTGCTCCTCATATTGTGTCTGATGATGTTAGAAAGGCTAAGAAATTTCAAAGGGACTACAACCAAGTATCAGAACTAGGATGGTAGCCTTATGATTGAAGGCTTATTCCGAGGTAGTGGAGACGGTAAAGGTTGTTGAGAAGGAATGTGAAGACTATCAGAAAATTCAAGATCAAAATAAAAAGAGATGCAAGCCTGAAGAATCTCAAAAAGAAAATGAAAATGACAAACCATTCAAAAAGAAGACTACAATAGAACTAGAGCCTAAGGTGGTGCAACAAGTAATAGAGAATTGTTCAAAGTGTGGTAAAAAGCATAAGGTGTTTGCTATTGTGACAGTGGGGCATGTTTTAAGTGTGGAAAAATGGGTCATCGTATCAAAGATTGCCCAGCTTTGAAGAGTGAGCCGATGGTTAAGCTTAATGAAGGGTGAGTGTTGGCTATTACTGGGCAAAGTGATGAGGAAACTAAGTTAGGTACCATCTCCTTATATTCTCTTATTAAGTAAAACTGTAACGACCCAAGGAAAAGTGCTAGCCATATCTATGCTATACCTCAAAAGGACTAGTCACTATTGAGGCTCCTTAAAGTTGTTAATAAAGTTCAGATCTACCCAGTAAATACCCGATGTAGGACTCATCACACACCCATACACATCACACAATCAATCAAATTGAAGCATCACAATCTCCCCCACTTAAATCCCTAACGTCCTCATTAGAGCCCACTCTGTGGGGTAGTGTTTCCAAGCCCACATGGGGTTACCGGGCCAGCACTGATACCATATGTAACGACCCAAGGAAAAGCACTAGCCACATCTGTGTTATACCTCAAAAGGACTAGTCACAATTGAGGCTCCTTATAATTATTAATAAAGCCCAGATCTACCCAGTAAATACCCGATGTGGAACTCATCACACACTTACACATATCACACAATCAATCAAATTTGGGCATCACACAATCAATCAAACCTGGCTCTGATATCATATGTAACGACACAAGGAAAAGCACTAGCCACATCTGCGCTATACCTTAAAAGGACTAGTCACTATTGAGACTTCTTGCAGTTGTTAATAAAGCCCAGATCTACCCAGTAAATACCCGATGTGGGACTCATCACACACCCACACACATCACACAATCAATCAAATTGGGGCATCATAATCTCCCCCACTTAAATCCCTAACATCCTTGTTAGGGCCCACTTTGTGGGGTAGTGTCTCTGAGCCCACACGGGGTTACCGAGCCAGCTCTAATACCATATGTAACGACTCAAGGAAAAGCGCTAGCCACATCTACACTATACCTTAAAATAACTAGTCACAATTGAGACTCCTTATAATTGTTAATAAAGCCTAGATCTACCCAGTAAATACCCAATATGGAACTCATCACACAATCAATCAAATTGGGATATCACACAATCAATCAAACCTGGTTTTGATGCCATATGTAACGACCCAAGGAAAAGTGCCAACCACATATACGCTATACCTCAAAAGGACTAGTCACTATTGAGGCTTCTTGCAGTTGTTGATAAAGCCCAGATCTACCCAATAAATACCCGATGTGGGACTCATCACACACCCACACACATCACACAATCAATTAAATTGGGGCATCACAATCTCCCCCACTTAAATCCCTAACGTTCTCGTTAAGGCCCACTTTGTGAGGTAATGTCTCCGAGCCCACACGGAGTTATCGGGCCGACTCTGATACCATATGTAACGACCCAAGAAAAAACGCTAGCCACATCTGCGCTATACCTCAAAAGGACTAGTCACAATTGAGGCTCCTTGTAGTTGTTAATAAAGCCCAGATCTACCTAGTAAATACTCGATGTGGAACTCATCACACACCCACACATATCACACAATCAATCAAATTGGGGCATCACAATACCTCGTAGGTCCATTGGGGAGACGCCATTTTCAATGACTTATAGGGCCGAGGTTGTGATTCCTCTGTCGACAGGATTTCCAACGTTGAGAAAAAGTTCTTTTACTCCAAACAGCAATGATGGGCTATTAAAGAAGAGTTTAGATTTAATTGAAAAGCAAAGAGAAAATGCTATGGTTCAGCTAGCATACTATCAACACAAGCTCAAGCAGGGGTACGACTCAAATGTAAGGTTAAGGCCATTAGCGCCTGGAGACCTAGTATTAAGAAAGGTTTTTGGTACTGCCAAGAACTCAGCTTGGGGAAAGTTAGGGCCCAACTGGGAAGGGCCATATCGCATCACATCAGTGGTTAGAATAGGAGTATATTATCTTGAAGATCTAGATGAAAACGTTGTACCATGCTCCTGGAATGTAAACAATTTGAGAAGATATTATTATTAATGAAAGCTTTCTTTACTATATTTGGGTTTATTACATTATGCGTCATACGTTCTACTATTTGTTGGAATATCAAACAGAACCTTGGTTATGCCCAACTCCTTGGACCACATACCATGGGTAAATTAATATTTTAAATTATTTATCTAAGTGTTAAATAGAACCTTAGTTATGCTTGGCTCTTAGGACCACATGCTTTAAGTAAATTAATACTTCCTGACATCTATCTAAGTGTTAAACAGAATCTTAACTATGCCAGGCTCTTCGGACCACATGCTTTGGGTAAATTAATACTTTTTGACATATATCTAAGTGTTAAACAGAATCTTAACTATGCCTGGCTCCTCGAACCACATACTTTAGGTGAATTAATACTTCTTGACATCTATCTAAGTATTAAACAGAGCCTTAGCCATGTTTGGCTCCTTGGACCACATGCTTTGGATAAATTAATACTTTATGACATTTTTCTAAGTATCAAATAGAACATTGGTCATGCCTGACTCCTTGGACCACATACATTGAGTAAATTGATATCTTTTAAATCATTTTTCTAAGTAGTAAATTGATATCCTTTGATAAAACGCATTTTACTTGTATTTGGGAAAATCTAAGTAGGTTCAAGATGATCATTACAAGTGGTTAAATTGAAGACATGAAGACTACTCAAGAACTGCTCAAGAAAAGTGCAATTTGCAGGTCTCGATACCCGCTTGATAGAATCTCGATCTGTTGAGATTCATTAAAGCTCGATAGATGTCTCGATTGATCGAGCCTACGGATTTTCAGATTATAGCCATAATGTTTTTATTCTAAAAGGCTATTTGTTTATGGGTTTGTATAATCCTTATTGGACTAGGAAAGCCCAAGATTTATGTAAACCTATTTGGAATAGGAGAGCCTATTAAGCTCCTATTTAAAGGAGGAGGGAAAAAAGAAAAACCTAAACCTAGAGAGTTTCATAAGGTTTTCTTTTTGAAACCCTAGCCTCCTTCTACAGAAGAAAGAGTTCTTGCTGCGTTTCTTGTACGCCTTTGGGTTCTGTAACCAAGTAAAGTCTCTTGCACCAACATTGAAGATCTTATTGGTGTTTCTGTGTGAAGCTGCTGCAAATCAACTACAACAATCAAAGGGTTGCTGTGGAGTTAGTCACGTACTGGGATTCGTGCAAAGGAGTAAGCCGCATACTGGGATCCGCGCATCAAATTGGTTAGTCACATACTTAGGAGCCGTGCATCAAAGGGGGAACTGTCACTACAGATCAAGTCCAATTGGGTACTGGGGTAAGGGTTCAACTGTAGGTTGGTAAGGTACTTAGGATTCCTTTACTTGTAACCGCTTGATTTGATAATAGTGGAGTTTCGGGAGTGATGACCTAAAATCACCGGTGGGGTTTTTGCTGCAAGAGTTTTCCCCATTCATAAACAAATCACCGTGTCTTTCAATTTTCGCTGAATATTTAGTTTTTGGTGATTTGTTTGTGCTTCCACATATTTGCATGTTAAATTGATTAATAAATAACTTTGCTAATTAATTAATTAGTTTAATCACAAGGGGTCATTCAGTTTGTGGTCTATCAAGTGGTATCAGAGCAGACACACTCTGATTAGGTTTTAATCTTTGCTGTGTTAATCCATTGACCCCTGTTGTCATGGAAACTCTTGATTGTTTTGATTTGCATGATCTTATGTTGAATGATGATGATGATATTCAATATGCCTATTGCAAACTTTATAATTTTTGTATGAAATCTCTTGAATATCCTATAAAATTAAAAGCTAAATTTAAAAAGGTCAAGCTTGAAAAAGATGATTTGATTGCAAAATTGGATGAAGCCAATAATTTGAATGAGAATTTTAAAAATAAAATTTCATCTCAGGTGGACAAAATTAAGAGTTTGGAAGAGCAACTAGTTGAATTTAAAACTGAAGTTGAAAAATTAACTAGTGCCAAACTTGTTGTTGAGCCTAACTCAAAAGAAAAAGATTTTTATATTCCCCCATTTAAAAGGAATAATGAAGAGTTGAAGGCTAATATTGTTAGGATAGACAAAGGTAAAATTTCTGATGTTAACGCTGAAATTTCTAAACCTATGTCTAAAACTCCTCCTAGGTTGAATAAAAATTTTGAATTTGTCCCCACTTGTCATCATTGTCATAGTGTTGGTCATATTAGGCCAAATTGTCCTAAATTGTCAACCTCTAAAGTTAGACCTCCTTCTAGGAAGTCGAGTAGCTCTAAAACTACTCATGTTTGTTACCATTGTGGTGATTTTGGTCACACTAGCCCTAATTGTTTCAAGTTGTTTCCCTATAAGCGAGTGTCAAATAGGTCTCATCCTTTATTTAAAGGCTTTGTACCTATTCTTGGTGAGTTATTAAAAGCTTTGAGCTTTTTGACTCAATTTCAGGAGAATTCTAATTCTTCTATGTCCTTTAGTAGTCATACTAGGACACATGTCTTTTCATCTTCACGGCCAAGGACTCGTGCTATGTGGGTGATAAAGGATCCTAAGACTTAATTGTCTTTTCTGTTTATCCTCTACTTTAATTCTTTCTATCTAAAGTAGGACTCTCTTTACTTGATTTCTTATCTGCTTTTGAAATCATGCTTTCATGCATCTGCATCTTTCTATCATGCCTTCATGCATTTGCATCTTTCTTTCATGCTCTCATTTTGATTAACATGTTTTTGTTTGTTTGTTTTCAGTTTTGTTTATTTTTATTTTTCATAAAAATAAAAAAAACAAAAAAAAATTGAAAAATACAAAAACAGTGTGTGTTTTGTGTACTCTGGTACTTGTGTACCTTGGATGGCCATTGAAACAAAGTTTTCTAAACTTTATATCTTTTGTAGCTTAGATGAGCATCTCTATGCATAACTAAGCAAGTGAGCTTTGTGGCTCTTATTTATGATGAGTAAGATTAAGTTATCTCTTAAACTTAACACTCGTATCACTTTTTTTGACCAGTAGGACTAGAAAATCATAAGAGAAATGCATAAATAACCATCTCACCACTGTTGCCCGCTAATCATAATATGACACTTGTATGCTTCGGTATAGCAAAAGTGCAATGTCAAAGACATTCGTATGCTTCGGCATAGCAAAAGTGCGATGTCAAACGCTTAACATCTTGGGTATTTCTTTTCTCTCTTTTTATGCCCATGCATGATATGCTAAGAATAAAAGAAAATATGCAAAGAAAAATAAAAATAAAAAAGATAAAAAAAATGCTTTAAATATGATTGCAAGCATGTTTTCTAGGAGATGTGGGAGTTATAGGATGCACCTCGAAGGTGATAGTCCTCATCAAACAGTTATGATTGTGTGTGAGTTAAAGTTATTTTCTCATATCTCATATCGTCATAACATGTATACACATATGCAATCTTGTGATGTTTTTCACACACAACACGCAATATTCTTTGCTACTTTTGATACATGTACAGGTACAATGTGATTTGGCCATCACAAGTGTTTACATGTGCAAATGTATGCTCATTAAACTGTCTTGACTCGTTTTTGAAATATAAAATTAGTTAGACTTGTTTAGTGTGTGTGTGTGTGTGTGTGTTTTTGAGGATCCATGTGCTTAAAATTTTTGTTGAGAGATGATTTTGAGAGCTTAATATGTTAATTGGATCATTGGTTGAGGTGCATGTTGGATTGCATTCGTGTCTGTGTTTTTCACTTCTCGAAAAACTGTTTTTAAAAAAAAAAAACCTGGCTCGACACCTCCTCGATTCCTTGTTATATGTCGAGCTTCTCAAGCCTTTTCTTATCGCAATCTCGACACCTCCTCGACGCCTGGTAGATCGATCGAGAAAGTTTTTGTCCCCTCGATAGCTTCTCGACAGCTAGTGGATCGATCGAGATTCTGTTCTTGTGTCTTTGTTTTCATTCTCAACACTTGTCTCGACACCTCTCGATCGATTGAGATTCCCTTACATGCATTTCATTTTTTTGTTTTGCATTTTTTTTTCTTTGTGACCATAACATCTTGTTTTTCTTTTTCTTGTAGGTCTATGGTTCCTTGTTCTCCTTGCTTCCCTCTTTGTTAGTTTTCTGTCTATCTCTTATCATGTCTTTTGGCTTTTTATGCCCTTTGCCAATCGTGTCAAAAAAGGGAAGAAATTTGAGAATTGAATGTCATTCCTCAGGGGGAGTACTAGTCTTAGGGAGAGAACTTCATGTTAAAGGGAAGAATGTTTTTGATGTAACTAACTTAGGGGGAGAGTTAGTTTGATACACTTTGATATTGATTTATATTTTGTGTTGTGTATCTTTTGGTTTTGTAACCATTTACATACATCATGTGTTGTTCCTATTTGATAATGATGTATGTGTTTCACTCTTTATCTCACATGTGTTGTTTTTTTTATCTCTTTATACACATGATTCTTGTTTATTTAACTTGTCATTATTTTCCACATGGCACCTTGATGTGTTTTGTTTAGTGCCTTTCAGGAAAGACAAGTTAAAGCCAAGTCAAGATTCCGAACCTTCTTCTTGCAGCAACTTCCAAGGTTCAGATCTTTTAGACTAGGCTTATTTATTCTATAATCTTAAGTAGAATGTATTCTATGACATTCAATATACTCTTGTGGTTTTGTCACGGATTGCCAAAGGGGGAGATTGTTAGAGACATATTTTTATTAATTGGCATATCCTTTGACAAAACGCATTTTACTTGTATTTGGGTAAATCTAAGTAGGTTCAAGATGATCATTGCAAGTGGTTAAATTGAAGACATGAAGACTACTCAAGAACTGCTCAAGAAAAGTGCAATTTGCAGGTCTCAATACCTGCTCGATAGAATCTCGATCTGTCGAGATTCATTAAAGCTCGATAGATGTCTCGATCGATCGATCGAGCCTACGAATTTTCAGATTATAACCACAATGTTTTTATTCTAAAAGGCTATTTGTTTATGGGTTTGTATAATCCTTATTGGACCAAGAAAGCCCAAGGTTTGTGTAAACCTATTTGGAATAGGAGAGCCCATTAAGCCCCTATTTAAAGGAGGTGGGAAAAAGAAAAACCTAACCTTAGAGAGCTTCATAAGGTTTTCTTTTTGAAACCCTAGCCTCCTCCTATAGAAGAAAGAGTTCTTGTTGCGTTTCTTGTACGCCTTTGGGTTCTGTAACCAAGCAAAGTCTCTTGCACCAACATTGAAGATCTTATTGGTGTTTCTATGTGAAATTGGTGCAAATCAACTACAACAATCAAAGGGTTGCTGAGGAGTTAGTCACGTACTGGGATTCGTGCAAAGAAATAAGCCGCGTACTAGGATCCGTGCATCAAATTGCTAGTCACATACTTGGGAGCCGTGCATCAAATGGGGAACTGTCACTACAGATCAAGTCCAATTGGGTATTGTGGTAAGGGTTCAACTGTAGGTTGGTAATGTACTTGAGATTCATTTACTTATAACTGCTTGATTTAATAATAGTGGAGTTTCGGGAGTGGTGACCTGAAAATCACCCGGTGGGGTTTTTGCAATAAGGGTTTTCTCCATTCGTAAACAAATCACCGTGTCTTTCAATTTTCGCTGCATATTTAGTTTTTGGTGATTTTTTTGTGCTTCCACATATTTGCATGTTAAATTGATTAATTAATAACTTGGCTAATTAATTAATTGGTTTAATCACAATGGGTCATTCAGTTTATGGCCTATCAGTAGGAATACCTGTCTCTGTTTGAGAATTAATTGTCCCTCTAGTCCTTTAAACTTACTAATGAGTAGGGGATTGAGTAGAGTTAAACATGTGTGGATACTACACTAGTGTGTATGTTTTTAAAGTTATACTTTGTCGAGATGGTGGACTTAGCAAGTTTAACATGTCTTGCTACTGATCATGTGATGTGTGACAACTATGCTGCCACTTATGCAGATCAATAAGTCAAGTTATACCTAATTATCACATTTATTAAGTGTTGAATGAAACAGAGATTATGTTTAGATCAATATAAACATCAAAAGTATAAAAGAAAGACTTGCAATTTTCATTAATATTAAGACTCAGAAAAAAGGCGAGTAGATTACAAAAGGTTGACATGATTATAGAGCTCAAAAACAAAAACAACGATAAAAATAAAAAATAAAATAAAAATAAAAATAAAAAGAAGAAGAAGAAGAAGAAAAAGACAACCTATGACTTCATTTTTATTACAAGTTTGTCCATTGGATTCTTGGAAGATTGGGTAGAGGCTGCCGTGGTAGAGGCTTAACCCTTGCCTTTGAGTTCTTCCTTTGAAGGTATGGGGAGAGTGGCCATCACAATCTCCATGCTTTGGGAAGCCTCTTTCTCCTTTGAGGGGTCTTTGGGGGCCACTGGAGGCAAGGCAGCATCATAGGCCACTTCTTTGGTAATGTCAGTTGCCCTTTTAGCGTCCTTGGACAGCTCTGCTTCCTTAGAGGAGACATTGGTTGTAGGAAGAGCTTTAGTTGGGCTTTCATTGCCTTCATTTGTCCCCGAGGAGACTAGGTCGGCCTTAGAGCCCGAGGAGCCTGAGGCACGTATGGCTGGGGGTAGTACACATTCTCTGCTCTCCTAAGAGCAGCAGAGGCCTCAACCCCAGTTTAGTCAAAGGCCTCATTCCACACTTGGAGGCAGTAGAATCTGCATACCTCTACGACCTCAACCCTGAGGGTTTTCTCGGTCTCAGCCACACCTACCTCGTACCTTTCTTGCTCGGCTTGCTTTTTGGCCTCTTCAGCCTCCTCTAGTTTCTTGGTTAAGATCTTGATTTGGCTTCGAGCAGCAGAGAGATCGTCCTCGACTTGGCGGAGCTTCTTACGCTGAGCCTTCGCTTGCCTCTCCACCACATCCAGAGCGGCCTCAACGCTCTTCTTATCTCGATCAGCCTCAACTAGCTTGGCAATAAGGTCTTAAGATTTCTTCTCTGCTAGTTCAAAGGCTTTCACAGATGCAGTGCACCTGCCCTCCTCCTCCTTTATCATTTTGTGAGAGCTAATGACTATCTCCTCAACTCTGTGAGCAGCCTGGACGGCCTTTTAAAAAAAAATAAATAAATAACTGCACAAAATATAAATACAAAAAAAAAAATTATTACTATGATAAAAGAAAAGGAGGGTGGGTAGTAGACTTACCATAGCGAGGTCTCTCTTTAAAGTAAGAAAGACCTCGTGCTTTCTCAATGACCTTAAGCCAACCATATCTTTAGGCAGCAATAAGGCCTACTCCACTGCATCGGCCACGTAGCCAGCCTTCCCTTACTAGAAGTTTCTAATGGAAGCATTCATAGGCAAGGGAGCGCCATCAAGCACTAAAGCAGGGACCCTTACCTGGGACTCAGCTCTTTTATCTGCCAAGGTCTGGGTTACCTTGGCCTGTTTGCCTCCCCTCTGGTGCTCGACCTCCGTGGAGAAGGGGTCCTTCCCTCCTTCCACTATTTTAGGACCTCTCTGATCCATTTTTCTCTTGAGATCAGCAAGATCAAGTCAGGGAGGTAGAGAGGGTGGAGGAGGTGGGAGCTTGGCCTGGGTAGTCTTCTCGAGCGCCTTGCTCCCGAACTGAGATTCCATAACATCAAGGAGACCAGCCTTAAGCTTGCGCTTTATCCCCATGGCTTCTAGGACATAAGAACCCCCTTGTATCTGGCTTACCTCGGCTGAGGGGAGGTGACTAAAATCACTGAGGGGAACCTCTAGAGATTATGGTTGGTTGAACACCTCAAAGTCGTCCTCGGAATTAGACACATCGACCACCTCTTCTTCTTCTTCTTCTTCTTCTTCTCTGGTGGCTAGTTGAGAGAGGGTCACTTCGTCCTTAGCCTTACATGGCAAAAGTGGCTTTACTTTTATTATCCCTTGTGGTCTCGGGCCTGGGTTGAGAAAGTCAAGCACGACGACGTTGATCAAATGAAGGCGGGGATCTCTAGCCTTTATCTGGCACTTTGGTGCTTGAAAGCTAGACGAGATTGGGATGTAATCCAAAATTAGATAGGCCGCTCTAAGTTGACCATCTATGTGGACAAACACATCGGCCTTCAATATCTTGTCCAAGCTCAACTGATTGATAAGATTGAGGTTAGGGATGGTGGAGCGCTTGTCTGTAAAACCATTAGAAAGATAAGGAAAACATCGTTAAAACAACAAAAAAGGGGGAACAAATCAAAGGAATAACTCATATCACAAGCATGATCATAAGCTAATAGGAGCAGAACATGTCAAGGGAGGAAGGGGTGATGTTCAAGTAATAAACCTAGACCTAAAATCCTACCTAATTTCCCCTCTCTCATTGGGTAGGGGAGGCCATCGTGCCACTCCCCTGAGATGATCAAGAAATCCTTGTTCATGCCCTTGTTGGAATCGAGGAGGCGTAAAATAAGCTTGACCTCAAGGTGCCTAGTTTTAAGGTAATACCCTTACCCCTTTATGTGGTGGAGATTGTAAACCCAATTGACATCGTGGTGAGTGAGATTTAAGCCCATACTCTCATTAAGGGCATCTACACTACCTAAGATTCTAAACATGTTGGAGGCACATTGAATGGGAACTGATCTATCTGCCCTAAGGTAATCCCTAGTAATTGTGGCCATAGGGATTCTCATCCCTCCTTCTATAAAGGAAATCATTGGGATTACTACCTCTCCCTCTTGCCTCTCCTTATGCCATTGCCCTTCCTTACAGAGCCAAATAGCGACTCCTGGCGAGATCTTATACTAAGCTTTAAAGCTCTTTAAACCCTCCTTGGAGTCTACCAAATAGGCAAATCTACCCATTCCTAGGAATGATTTGGAGGTACTAAGAAGATTGAGAAAATAGCTGAGGATAAAAAGACATAAAGAAAAGAAAAGTAGATGGAAAAAAAAAATGAAAAGGTTTATAAAGACTTACGCAGAGCAGAAAACTCTCCTCAGACTGGCTCTTGGTGTTTATGAGAACATGAGTAAATTGGGTAAGTTTGCAGGTTCAATGTATGAGTGCTAAAGTGAGATGGATGATAGATTCAGGCAGTATTTATATCAAAAAGAGAGTTACAAGCAGGAAAATTCCCGCCCAGGTTCCAGCAAAATCCTCAACCATTAGATCTGTATCGCACCGTAGAACGTGGGGAACATAGAGCCATTAGAATTTAATGAAGGCACGTCTCGGATGCCGAAGCGTCAAGAGTGTGCTTTAGGCAGTTAAAAAGGCATTTGCACAGTCAGAGGTGATGTATGATGGGCACGAGGTAACTATTGTGACATCGAAATCCTCATTTCTTCCCAAGAAGCCAAAAAGAAGAATTTCGAAAGGCTATTGTAGGGGTGAAAGGCCCAGGAGTATATCTCTACATGTGTATTAGGCTGAGGGTCAATCCAAGGACAATAAGTAGTCTGAGGACGAGTAGATGCTGTCATAAGGATCCGTGTCAGTAGGTAAAGAGGTGAGGCCTGATCATGATCGCCCATAAGGGCGGTCCGAGGAGGAATACTACCTCGACTGCGCAAAACCGAGGTCAGAAGGTATGGTCTGCCATCAAGAGCAATGCTCCGAACCATTTCATGGACGAGGATAAGTATCAGGAAGCATAGTTGTCAAATCATGAATCATATTGTGAATCGAAATTTAATTTTTATGCATCGTGTAACGTATCGTATCATGTATCATAAGATACACAAATATCTAATAAAATTATAAAATAATAATAGATATACATATATAAAAGGTATATTCATTATAAATTCAAAATATTTTCAACTAATAACCAATTTAATCATTACTTATGTAATAAAATTTAACAAAGCTAACTAAATAAATCAAATTAACTTATGTTTATAACATGCACGTTCAAATTGATTAAACTCAGAAGTGATAATACATTATATATGAACCAAAATAATAATATATTTTCATTATCTTGGCTAATCAACTCCATATAAGTCAATGTTATTATCATATTCAAAATCTTGCAAAATTATTTTTTTATAAATAATTTTGAACGGTTTTAGACCCCTTAAAACACACAGATTGCGTAGCCTAGATTAATTAGCCAAGTTGTTACTTAGTCAAATTAAGCAATTCTAGGTTAAAACAATCAAACAATCATATCAAGAATAATAATGCAGCGGAAAATAAATAACACAAGATATGATCACCCAGGAAACCACACGGTAAAAACCTGGGGAGGATTTGACCCACCGATCCTCAAGGCTAACCTGAATTCACTATGAAAGAATTGAAGTTCGTACAAAAGGACTACAAGCTCCCCGCTCGACTTCCTAATGCTACCCACCAGTAGAACTTCCTGACACGACCACGCGCAGGCTCCGAATCCACGGACTACTTCTTTCTTGAATTCTTCAATCAGCTACAAGCTCCCCGCTTGCTTTTCTTTTAANAGAAAGAGTTCTTGTTGCGTTTCTTGTACGCCTTTGGGTTCTGTAACCAAGCAAAGTCTCTTGCACCAACATTGAAGATCTTATTGGTGTTTCTATGTGAAATTGCTGCAAATCAACTACAACAATCAAAGGGTTGCTGTGGAGTTAGTCACGTACTGGGATTCGTGCAAAGAAGTAAGTCGCGTATTAGGATCCGCGCATCAAATTGCTAGTCAGATACTTGGGAGCCGTGCATCAAAGGGGGAACTATCACTACAGATCAAGTCCAATTGGGTATTGGGGTAAGGGTTCAACTGTAGGTTGGTAATGTACTTGGGATTCCTTTACTTGTAACTGCTTGATTTGATAATAGTGGAGTTTCGGGAGTAGTGACCTGAAAATCACCAGGTGGGGTTTTTGCAACAAGGGTTTTCTCCATTCGTAAACAAATCATCGTGTCTTTCAATTTTCGCTACATATTTAGTTTTTGGTGATTTGTTTATGCTTCCACATATTTGCATGTTAAATTGATTAATTAATAACTTGGCTAATTAATTAATTGGTTTAATCACAAGGAGTCATTCAGTTTATGGCCTATCAGCAGGAATACCTATCTCTATTTGAGAATTAATTGTCCCTCTAGTCCTTTAAACTTACTAATGAGTAGGAGATTGAGTAGAGTTAAACATGTGTGGATATGTTTTTAAAGTCATACTTTGTCGAGATGGTGGACTTAGCAAGTTTAACATGTCTTGCTACTGATCATGTGATGTGTGACAACTATGTTGCCACTTATGCAGATCAATAAGTCAAGTTATACCTAATTATCACATTTATTAAGTGTTGAATGAAACAGAGATTATGTTTAGATCAATATAAACATCAAAAGTATAAAAGAAAGACTTGCAATTTTCATTAATATTAAGCCTCAGAAAAAAGGCGAGTAGATTACAAAAGATTGACATGATTATAGAGCTCAAAAACAAAAGCAACGATAAAAATAAAAATAAAAATAAAAAGAAGAAGAAGAAAAAGACAACCTATGACTTCATTTTTATTACAAGTTTGTCCATTGGATTCTTGGAAGACTGGGTAGAGGCTGCCGTGGTAGAGGCTTAACCCTTGCCTTTGAATTCTTCCTTTAAAGGTATGGGGAGAGTGGCCATCACAATCTCCATGCTTTGGGAAGCCTCTTTCTCCTTTGAGGGGTCTTTGGGGGCCACTGGAGGCAAGGCAGCATCATAGGCCACTTCTTTGGTAATGTCAGTTGCCCTTTTAGCGTCCTTGGACAGCTCTGCTTCCTTAGAGGAGACATTGGTTGTAGGAAGAGCTTTAGTTGGGCTTTCATTGCCTTCATCTATCCCCGAGGAGACTAGGTCGGCCTTAGAGCCCGAGGAGCCTGAGGCACGTATGGCTAGGGGTAGTACACATTCTCTGCTCTCCTAATAGCAGAAGAGGCCTCAACCCCAGCTTAGTCAAAGGCCTCATTCCACACTTGGAGGCAGTAGAATCTACATACCTCTACGACCTCAACCCTGAGGGTTTTCTCGGTCTCAGCCACACCTACCTCGTACCCTTCTTGCTCGGCTTGCTTTTTGGCCTTTTCAGCCTCCTCTAGTTTCTTGGTTAAGATCTTGATTTGGCTTCTAGCAGCAGAGAGATCGTCCTCGGCTTGGCGAAGCTTCTTACGCTAAGCCTTCGCCTGCCTCTCCACCACATCCAGAGTGGCCTCAGCGCTCTTCTTATCCCGATCAGCCTCAACTAGCTTGGCAATAAGGTCTTGAGATTTCTTCTCTGCTAGTTCAAAGGCTTTCACGGCGGCAGTGCGCCTGCCCTCCTCCTCCTTTATCATTTTGTGAAAGCTAATGACTATCTCCTCAACTCTGTGAGCAGCTTGGATGGCCTTTTAAAAATAAATAAATAAATAAATGCGCAAAATATAAATACAAAAAAAAAATTATTACTATGATAAAAGAAAAGGAGGGTGGGTAGTAGACTTACCATAGCGAGGTCTCTCTTTAAAGTAAGAAAGACCTCGTGCTTTCTCAATGACCTTAAGCCAACCATATCTTTAGGCAGCAATAAGGCCTGCTCCACTGCATCGGTCACGTAGCCAGCCTTCCCTTACTAGAAGTTCCTAATGGAAGCATTCATAGGCAAGGGAGCTCTATCAAGCACTAAAGCAAGCATCCAAGCAGGGACCCCTACCTGGGACTCAACTCTTTTATCTACCAAGGTCTGGGTTACCTTGGCTTGTTTGCCTCCCCTCTGGTGCTCGACCTCTGTGGAGAAGGGGTCCTTCCCTCCTTCCACTATTTTAGGACCTCTCTGATCCATTTTTCTCTTGAAATCAGCAAGATCAAGTCAGGGAGGTAGAGGGTGGAGGAGGTGGGAGCTTGGCCTGGGTAGTCTTCTCGGGCGCCTTGCTCCCGAACTGAGATTCCATAACATCAAGGAGACCAGCCTTAAGCTTGCGCTTTATCCCCATGGCTTCTAGGACATAAGAATCCCTTTGTATCTGGCTTACCTCGGCTGAGGGGAGGTGACTAAAATCACTAAAGGGAACCTCTAGAGATTAAGGTTGGTTGAACACCTCAAAGTCGTCCTCGGAATCAGTCACATCGACCACCTCCTCTTCTTCTTCTTCTTCTTCTTCTTCTTCTTCTTCTTCTCTGGTGGCTAGTTGAGAGAGGGTCACTTCGTCCTTAGCCTTACATGGCAAAAGTGGCTTTACTTTTATTACCCCTTATGGTCTCGGGCCTGGGTTGAGAAAGTCAGGCACGACGACGTTGATCAAATGAAAGCGGGGATCTCTAGCCTTTATCTGGCACTTTGGTGCTTGAAAGCTAGACGAGATTGGGATGTAATCCAAAATTAGATAGGCTGCTCTAAGTTGAGCATCTATGTGGACAAACACCTCGACCTTCAATATCTTGTCCAAGCTCAACTGATTGACAAGATTGAGGTTAGGGATGGTGGAGCGCTTGTCTGTAAAACCATTAGAAAGATAAGGAAAACATCGTTAAAACAACAAAAAAGGGGGTACAAATCAAAGGAATAACTCATATCACAAGCATGATCATAAGCTAGTAGGAGCAGAATATGTCAAGGGAGGAAGGGGTGATGTTCAAGTAATAAACCTAGACCTAAAATCCTACCTAGTTTCCCCTCTCTCATTGGGTAGGGGAGGCCATTGTGCCACTCCCCCGAGATGATCAAGAAATCCTTGTTCATGCCCTTGTTGGAATCGAGGAGGTGTAAAATAAGCTTGACCTTAAGGTGCCTAGTTTTAAGGTAATACCCTTACTCCTTTATGTGGTGGAGATTGTAAACCCAATTGACATCGTGGTGAGTGAGATTTAAGCCCATACTCTCATTAAGGGCATCTACACTACCTAAGATTCTAAACATGTTGGAGGCACATTGAATGGGAACTAATCTATGTGCCCTAAGGTAATCCCTAGTAATTGTGGCCATAGGGATTCTCATCCCTCCTTCTATAAAGGAAATCATTGGGATTACTACCTCTCCCTCTTGCCTCTCCTTATGCCATTGCCCTTCCTTACAGAGCCAAATGGCGACTCCTAGTGGGATCTTATACTAAGCTTTAAAGCTCTTTAAACCCTCCTCGGAGTCTACCAAATAGGCGAATCTACCCATTCCTAGGAATGATTTAGAGGTACTAAGAAGATTGAGAAAAGAGCTGAGGATAAAAAGACACAAAGAAAAGAAAAGTAGATGGAAAAAAAATAAATGAAAAGGTTTATAAAGACTTACGCAGAGCAGAAAACTCTCCTCAGACTGGCTCTTGGTGTTTATGAGAACATGAGTAAATTGGGTAAGTTTGCAGGTTCAATGTATGAGTGCTAAAGTGAGATGGATGATAGATTCAGGCAGTATTTATATCAAAAAGAGAGTTACAAGCAAGAAAATTCCCGCCCAGGTTCCAGCAAAATCCTCAACCATTAGATCCGCATCGCACCGTAGAACGTGGGGAACATGGAGCCATTAGAATTTAATGAAGGCACGTCTCGGATGTCGAAGCATCAAGAGTGTGCTTTAGGCAGTTAAAAAGGCATCTGCACAGTCAGAGGTGATGTATGATGGGCACGAGGTAACTATTGTGACATCGAAAGCCTCATTTCTTCCCAAGGAGCCAAAAAGAAGAATTTCGAGGGGCTATTGTAGGGGTGAAAGGCCCAGGAGTATATATCTACATGTGTATTAGGCCGAGGGTCAATCCGAGGACAGTAAGTAGTCCGAGGACGGGTAGATGCTGCTACCTTGACTGCGCAAAATCGAGGTCAGAAGGTATGGTCTGCCATCAAGAGCAATGCTCCGAACCATATCATGGTTGAGGATAAGTATCAGGAAGCATAGTTGTCAAATCATGAATCATATTGTGAATTGAAATTTAATTTTTATGCATCGTGTAACGTATCGTATCATGTATCATAAGATACATAAATATCTAAAAAAATTATAAAATAATAATAGATATACATATATAAAAGGTATATTCATTATAAATTCAAAATATTTTCAACTAATAACCAATTTAATCATTACTTATGTAATAAAATTTAACAAAGCTAACTAAATAAATCAAATTAACTTATGTTTATAACATACACGTTCAAATTGATTAAACTCAGAAGTGATAATACATTATATATGAACCAAAATAATAATACATTTTCATTATCTTGGCTAATCAACTCCATATAAGTCAATGTTATTATCATATTCAACATCTTGCAAAATTATTTTTTTATAAATAATTTCTTCATTATTATCAACATTTACTATTTTTTTGTTTTATTCTAATAATTTTTTCTTGGCATTCTAGATTTTTAGACTCATAATAATAATAATAACAAAATAGAAAAAAACAATTATATTTTCATATAATACACTATTAATAGCATAGAAAATAAATTTGCATATATGAAAGTGAGTGTTATGTGTATAGTCTAAATTTTGTAGGAAAAAGAGAAGGGAAAAAAAAAAAAAAAAAAAAAAACTCGTGGACTTGCTATTTTATTAAACTCAATTAAGTTTCCTAATAAATTTGTGTTAAAAAAGTATAACAACTTGTTTAAATCAAATAAAACCACAAATTTTAACAAAAAGAACTCATTTTAAATCCCCTTGTCTGTATATCGTACAATTCACCGATACGATACGATTCATACGATACACATCCATATATCGGACAATTCATGAGCACTTACAATACGCCCTTATGATACAAAACTTTTTGAACACGATACGATACGTATCGTACTATACTGACAACTATGTCAGGAAAGAACAAGACAAAGGAAAACTATGAAATATCTAAGAGAAAGTTGCTACCACCACATTGAATGCTCTACAGCTAATTCTCTGGCCATATTAATGAGGAAGTGATACTTGAATAGTAGTTTTCAGCCTTACAGCTACTACCCAAAGATTTCAGGAAGGTGCTGATGGGACAAGGATTAACACCAATAATATGATCTGCACGTGGAGGGTAAAGATGAAAGAGGAAGATAATATAAAATAGAAGGGAAGCCTTGAGAGAAAGGGATCGAGAAACAAAAAGAAAAACACTAAAGCAATCAAGAGTTGAACTTGTAATCAAACTTGAGAAGAAATATATAAGAACTGATCTCCTCGGATTGTACCAAGGGTGATTTTCTTTATATTAAACCAATCTATCTTCATTTTTTTTATCATTTGGATCTATTTTACTTGTTATCTAACTCATTAAATCCCAATTTTCAACTCACTATCTACAAATTCGTTGTATTGGGCTCTTTGGGCCTAAGTTCATATATCATTTGGACTTGGGAGCCGAAGTTATGTCCTTACAGTTATTATTATTATTATTATTATTATTATTATTATTATTATTATAAACAAGGTGAGGTCTTGGCCCAATACCTACTCCCACCCTGAACCTTGCTTTGAGGGAAGGAGTCAACCCTATTCCCATCCCATTGCCATGAGGATCGAGGCAAGACGAGGTAGGTTTAAGTTTCCAAAATACTATATATTGAGGGGGAAACAAAGAAATGAATTGACAAGTTTGTGTCAATTATATTCTTAATTGAGAATTAATATTAAGTAATGGTTCAATTTTTTGAAAATCATTATGATCTAGGAGAGATTGTTACATATATCTGATGTACTGCACATCTCTTCCATGTAAATGTAAATTATACATACAAAATACGTGTAAGACCCAATTTTGTTTGAGAGATAATAAGATGTAATATACCAAGTGCTGAACAATTTCATCTAGCAAAAATTATTGCGTACATTCGATATATTGCACATCTCTCTCGCATAATTATAAATCCTATAAATGGAATTTAAGAGTAAGACCTACTTTTAGACGAGAGAAATGTGTAGTACAACAGGTACTAAACAACTTGATGCCATCTAGTCCATCTAAAAACATTATCTTTTTTAAATAAATAAAAGGTCCATCTATACATTACTATTTTTTATTTATAACTCATCTATAAATTCTCTACATGAATTGTTGCATATTAATAGGTAGCTACAACTATATTTGTCACAAGTATAGAAAGTTCTCGCTGGATCCGGTTTCGGTCAAAGTCGGCTGTCCCGGCCATAAGGCCATTTCCAAGCCCAAAACTACCTAACCTTTTGTAGGTTAGCCCAAGTCCAAACTCCAAGCTAATATTTCAAATTTCATTTATTAAACTCACAAAACTTTCAGGTTGGGTTTGAAAAAACGTTGGGTTCAAGCTGACCCTAACCATATGTTAACAGTGTCACTGGTGAAGCAGAAGACACATGAAAAATTATATTATGTTTCAGGTGTATATGTTATCTCTCTCACAGAAGCTGGGTCCTACAGTTGTGTGGAACCTAGCTGTTGTGAGAGAGATGGCATATACACCTGAAGACACATCCATTGATAATATACCAGTTCCAGACGTCAAGGAAACAACGACGAGGATGGCAACTTGGCAAGGGGCTCTCTCTCTCTCTCTCTCTCTCTCTCCATTGATAATATACCAAGAGGCAAGAGGGCCATTGAAAAGGACCCCAAAAAAAAAAAGAATTTAAAAGTAAGAACACCAACTATACAATGTGAACGCTACATTTCACATTTGTTCACATTGTACCTGCATGGCGTGTGCGTGGAAATTTCAAGGCTACACAAAGACAAGATGGCCAGGACCAAATCCAAAAAATAAGGTTAAATATGAAAATGGAAAATAGAAAAAGAAAAAGAAGAGGCAACTATAGAATATAGATAGATAATTTTGGACATGCAATATATCTACCATCCAGTGCCGGCTAAATGGTTGAGCCAAATAGGCAACCGCCTAAGGCCCCCAATAAAAAAAGGCTCCTAAATTTTTATTAATAGAGATATTCATGTATCAATAAAAATATTAATTAAGCCTTAAATATTCACCAATAAATAAAAAGTAGTTGTTTTTTATCAAAGAAAAACCAGTTAAAGAAAAATATTTTTATTGAGGGTCAATCATTTAATCTCTCACACATAAATATTAAAAAAAACTCATTAATTTTACACTAGTAAATAAATTTATACTCACATTCTATTTAGAAATATAAAATATATAACTTTATTACAATTTTCAATCATAAATTTTTAGTATTTGGTTACTTCATTTAATAAATAGTGTTTATTTTAGTTGTATAGTAATTGAATAATGCGATGGG
This sequence comes from Quercus suber, assembly GCF_002906115.3. Lineage (NCBI taxonomy): Eukaryota > Viridiplantae > Streptophyta > Magnoliopsida > Fagales > Fagaceae > Quercus > Quercus suber. The sequence goes on along the minus strand of NW_027069657.1, from coordinate 699,500 downwards.
TTTGTTTTAATTTGTAATTTTTTTTCTAAAAAAATAGATTTTAAATAAATAAAAAAACCAAAAGTTAATAAATATTTTATTAATATTTAAAGTATAAAAATAAATCGCACTTAAAGTTATCGCCTTAAGCCCCACAATACCTTAAGCCGGCCCTGCTACCATCTCCTTGTGAATTGTAGCTATACTTTTTTTAGTAATCACCAAGAAAAAAGAAAAGTTCTTGATCAGCAAATTGGTCAATCTTGTGCAAACGAAAGTTACGAAAGCAGTGTGGGTGGGACCATAAAATAAAGTTTTGTTCCGGACTTATGGGACGGGATATTTGGTTAAATTTTGAATATATTCGCCGCACACACCTAAGCTCTGATATTATTTAATTTGTTAAGAATTTTTATGTAGTTAATATGAGTAATTCATATAATATATAGAAACATATTTAACTTAAAAGGCCTAATTCCTATGTCTATGTGGATGAGTTCAATTATATTATATTAATCACTCACTACTCATTTTTTTTATCATTATTCAATATAGGACTTTGTTCACACATCTATATCCAACCGTCAATAATCTTATAACTCAATAGTTAATACATTATAATATTTTCACGGAAATATCTAACGTTCAAATTTTTTATTATCATTGTAATTAATGAATTTATATATATATATATATATTAAACGCCATTCAAGGCAACAAAAGCATGGGAGACATTGCATTCGCATTACACTCGTGGCTTTGGCATCACACGGTGTGTAGCTTAATAGTATGAGTCATTGTCCCAACACCAAAAGATGAGCAGTTCGAGTAATAGCTCTACCAAGGCCCATGTCGTATACATGGTATTACCAATTACTGTCACATAACATGGGTTGATGAGCCCACACTGGAGAACCCATTTTTTTATTTAGCAAAGAAAAAAAAAAAAATTACTCATGGCTTTGGCTTATAGGTCGAGGAGTACCCAGGTAAGTTTTGAGTAGGTGCCACTGCCAGCCAGAGGATTTGCTCAAAGGAGAGAATGTCAAACGAAGAAAATTTATGCAATGTTTCAAATTTGAACAAAGTAAATTTTGGACGCAGCATAAAGCATACTTACTTTGTCTTCTTTATGTATGGTTTTTTTGCCACATAATTAACGTTTTAGCAACCAAAAAAAATATACATATGTTTAGGCAACCCTACGTCCCTATTCATGTGAAAATTTAAAAACAGATAGAAATAATTTAAAATTATTAAATCACCATTTTCTAACCATTTTATAATATTTTACAACAATTTTATTACAAATACTAGATGGCAAGTTGTTACTGGTAGGTAAAAAATAATTTTAATAGTGGGTTCAAATTAGAACTTGTAACAACTTAGCACCTATATATGATTTGTTATGAAAGTATTGTAAAAATTTTGTAGAAATAACACTTCTCCATATATAAAACCAAATCCATTTGATTTTTAATTGACTTCATAATATTGTGCCAAATAAACTTTTGGTATCTCAAAATTTTACATGTAATTATTCTAATACATATTTTTCAAGTTAAATTTAAATTCTATCCTATAATTAAACCCTACATTAGAATCTTGATATATCATTTTTTTTTTAAAGAAAAAATAGTAGAATAAGATAAAAGTTAGATACAATACAACAGGTTCCAATTAAATTTAATCATGAATTGAATTTAATTATCTTTGAATGAAAAACAATATTGTTTATGTTTTATTCGTCAAGCCAACCAGGTTTTTGAATTTAATTGGAGATATCAAAGTCTTACCTCAAATTATATATATATATATATATATATATATATTCATATATAAACTATATATATATATATATATATATATATATATATATATATTCATATATAAACACAATCATAATAAATGTCTAATGCAAGAAAAATAAGTGAAGTGACTAATAGAAATTAGGTACAAAATTCTCGATGCTGAGCTACTATTGGTAGAGTTTCCACATATTGTTTTATATACAAACATAATCATTATAAATTTTTGTTAATATTTACCATGATCATCAAATTTCGTATTTAGAAAAATAAATAAATAAAACTACTAAAACCACACCTCAAACACCCCTATCGAGGACTAGATTATCATCGTATTAAAGTATTTAATCCTCATTCCAAGAGTTCAAATCTTGAAGAAATGTGAAAAAAAATTTTATCCTCCAAAAATAAAATAAAAAAGAAAGTAGTTTCAATATCCATTGGATCAACAACCGCATCAGTTAAGTTTCTTTTAAATACTAATATTTTTGGTAATAAATACTAATATTACTATATTAGTTCTATAAAAAGAATTACTATAGTAGTTTGTTAGAGGATTGATTTCTAATAGAAAAATAAAAAATGTAGTAATATATATTAATCTTGCCCAAATAATGTTTCATAGGGATAAAGAAGGTTGGAAACTAAAGAAGAAGAGAGAATAATAGAAAGGAAAAACAGAAAAGTAAGGAAGAAAACGAAATAATGAAAACGACACACTGCCTTCCGCCCTTGACTCATTTCAAACCCTCGCGAGGGTGGACTTTGACCACTACTTTTCTCACTTTCCCTTACCTGGCTGCTGCTCTCTCTCTCTACCAGTGATGTTAGCCAAAAGGCCCTAAAAATTTTCTCTCTCTCACACTACTACTTTTCAAGCTCTCCAGCCAGAGACAAGTCTATCTCTCTCTCTCTCTTAGTAGTATACAAATACCCTAGTGGGGTCTTTTCCCTTTTGTTTTCACTCACCCTCTCATAGCATTGGTAGGGCTTTCTTTCCCCACCACGACGCACAACTTTTCAACTCTCTCTCTCTCTCTCTCGCTCTCTCTCTGTGACAGAGCCAGCTTGTTTCTTATACTATTAAAACAGCTAGTCATGTTCCCCAACACAAATACCTAATTAACAAAGATCATAAAATGACCTTAGATTAGTCTTCTTCATCTTCTTCTAGTATACCCTTCTGCCCCCTTTTCTCACTTAGATATGTCAAGATTTTTCCTTACTTGCCCTACAAGCACATGCATATTTTTCAAATGATTCGTTCAGACTCAGATCACAGAAGGTTCGGCAGGGACGAAACAATCAAACTGCTACATATAAAGGGTTGCAAAGAAGAAATCCAAAGCCATGTCGTGCAGAAATATCTGTACTCTTAGCCACCACAAGACAAGTACTGTACCTCAAGGTCATGGACATGGCCTTCTTATTCGATGAAAGCAGCCGTGCCAACTTCTTCCAGTTGATAATGCAGTCTATTCCCTACACTTACATTTGCCTATGGTCAAATTGGCCCCAACCATCTAGGTATTGTTTAACTCTCTCTCCCTTTTCTCTATATGTATATATTGATTTACATATCATGGATTATATATATGTTGTTTTTTTAACAGCTGCTTAAGATATCTGGATGGATTCTTTTATGAAGAAAACAACCAACCTAGCTCTTCTTCTGGAACTCCAGCTAGGATGCTTTTTGAGGAGTACCGGCAATCAGTTTTCATGGTCGAAAATGAGTAAGAAGGCGATATATATACTAGTTAAGATGCTGAATATATCAAAACATGATTCCTTATATGCAATCGCTTTAAATGAACTTTTGTTCATGTAATAAGATTTTGGGGTTAAGGTTTGATTGTTGTTATTGTATATGTCAGATGTGTTCCAGGACTCGCTTTCAAGAATAGTCGACCTTACTTAGAGTTGCAAGAAGTGCACCTTCAAAGATTCGCATCAAAAGAAGTACAAAGACAATTCTATCAGGTAAATTAATTGATGACAATAAGAGTAGCTAGCTACACGGAGAGTGAGAGAGCTTGTAATTTGTTGATTGATCAGGCAACGAATTCATTTTTCTTCAAGATGTTGGCTATATTGATTTATTTCTTTGCCTTTTTTTTTTTTTTGGTCACAGGTAGCAGGGATTAAGGTTTGTACAGCTGAAACAAAATGTGATATTAGGTGTTTCTTAAGCTTTCTATTTTATAGAGCATAAAATAGTAAAAGCTGATAAAGTTTCTATTTGTTTGTTGAGTGCAGACTGCAATTTTTATGGGATGCAAGAGTGGAGAGATTGAGATAGGCTTCTCCAACGTGCCTGCTGAGGTAAGAAACCCCATTGTCACATTTTCCATAACGTTGTTCTTTTGTTTAATTAAAATTTCATTTCTTAATTCAATTGAATTTTTTTGTAGATCGACATTGAAAAGGAATTAAGAAGTTGGTTTGCTGAAGATTTCTCAAGGCAATTTTCCCCACTTAGGCTACCAGATCAAAACCCACCTTCATCATCTTCATCATTATCCATGGATAGCCCCGAGTACTCATCCCTTCTATTCAACATTCCAAACACAACCCATCTTCCAGAAACCCTTAGAGAGGTTGTTAATCCTACATTGCAACAAATTCCAACACCTAGTCCACACCAAGCAGCCATGCAAGCGTATGCTAGACTCCAAAACATTCAGCTCCCAAACCCGGAAACCGAAGCTGCTGCAATTACAAGAGCCATCTTCAATGTTCTAACTTCACCTTCTTCTTCTTCATCATCACAACAACCCCACACAAATTTACCTTATAGTCATCAGGTAGTTTCCAAATTTAGTGCATTCAAGAGATATGCTTCGCATTTAGGACCAAGAACGACCCAAGTGAGAGCCAATTTAGGCCGGCAAAGCATGATGAAGAGATCATTTGCATTCTTTAAAAGCTTAAATTATTTGAGAGTTAGTGCGCGTATCCAAGCAAATCGCCCCACAACCACTCAATTGCACCATATGATTTCAGAGCGCAAAAGGCGTGAAAAACTCAATGAAAGCTTTCAAGCATTGAGATCATTTCTTCCTCCAGGAACTAAGGTAACAATCACTTTGAATTGAAATCACATTTCTATTTGGCAATGCATTAAATTTTGTTCTCCTTTTGTTTTTAGCAACAAGTAGATTTGCATCACTGGTCAAGACTCTTATTGTTCAGTGCATTACTCAGTTTTTTCAATTGGATTCGTATCCCTTAAAAAAAAGTACACATTGGCATTCACGTATAATTGTATTCATACATACATATATATATATATATATATATATTTATGAGCCATTGCCTACCAATATATAATAGCAACTCCAACCTTGACAAATATGTTTTGGATTTAATAGAAAGACAAGGCATCGCTGCTTGCTACAACAAGGGAGTATTTGAGTTCTTTGAAAGCTCAAGTTGAAGAGCTTAATAGAAAAAACCAGCTCTTGGAGGCGCATCGTTTGCCAGCCAAAGAAGCTAAGGAAGAGGAAACTAGTTCCTCAAATGAAAGGCTCATTGTTCGGACTTCACAAGTCTCGGAATCAACCTCATCGGAGGAGCGCATTGTTGATTTGCAAGTGATTATAAGAGGTGAATGTCCAATGGTGGATATTCTGATTCGCATTTTGGAATTCTTGAAGCAGGTTGAGAATGTAAGCTTGCAGTCCATGGAGACCAATACCCGGATAATAGAGTCAAGCTCCTTGAATCACATTATTTTGAGATTAAGAATTGAGGTATGGAAATTTAGATGCATTTTTTTAAGATTGAACAATGAAAAACAAATTAGTGGGTTGTTAAACTCTTTTGGATAATAATAATAAGTAAAAAATTAATAAGTAATCATTATTTAGAGAAAAGTAGGATGCTTTAACTTTTGATTAAAAAATTGGATATTTTGTTAAGGTTTAATTACTCTTGCATAAATATCATCTATTAGAAATGTCAAATGTTGAAGTAGATGCTATAATTACAGTACAAATCACATTCAGATTGATTTATCACTAGCATTACTTTTATTTTATACCAAATATAATATGAGAATTCAATAATTGTGAAAATAAAAGCGTATTTAGAAACGATAATCATCGCATATATCTGTGTTGAAACATATAGATCTTACACTATTATGAAATGAAACCTACATGCTATAATAATCATATCACATGTACCAAATAAAAAAGTTAGCTTCTCTTTTTAGAGTTGAATATTGAACCTTAGAATCTTTTGTATTTTTGCTTAAAATCATCTCTTAAAGATGTCAAACGTTAAAGTAGATGTTATGATTATAGTACAAATCACGCTTAAATTGATTCATCATTCACTATTTTTATTGTATACCAATTAGAATATTAGAATTCAAACAATTGTGAAAATGATGGTGTGCTTAAAAACAATAATTATCTCTTTCAATCCTACACCATTATGAAATGAAACATAAAAGCTATAAGATACATGTTGCATATACCAAATGAAAAAGGTAGCTTTTCTTTTTAGGGGTGAATTTTTAATCAGTGAATCTTTTGTTGTTGAAGGGGCCCGAATGGGACGAGTCTGCCTTCCAGGAAGCAGTAAGAAGGGTTGTTGCTGACCTGGCACCATGACAATTGAACCAATCCGTCTTTTTGCCACGTGTGTGAGACATTGAATGTAGTCAAAAATTAATTTTAATCTTATGGCGGCTCCCTATCATTGTCAACTGTTACTTTTCTTTATTTCAGATCAGTACTACACCTCTTCATCACCGCCTCCAATTTTGAGAACACTTATTGTGTATTGAATTTCACAATCAGTGCCTTATTAGCACATTTTTGATAGCCACCCATATAGAACTAGAAGCAATGTATAAATAAATATTTTACACTTTTTGGTTTTATCATTTTGGAGTATAGTATTATTATACTAATATTGTTTAGTACCACACAACTTATGATCAATCCCATCTTAACCAGATTTGTTTCTTTTATTTTCTTTATCTTAATTTTGTTCTTTTATGGGAGCCATTCTAGATATATTATTATCTTTCTTGTACGATTCAATTCATATATATTCATGTCGCCCTTATTGACTGCAATCTTATAAGGAGACCATGAAAGCAACCCTTAAGAGAGAGAAGGGATCCAACATAGATTCATAGATGTATTCAAAGATGGTCCAACGTCAAATTATAACTTTTCAATATTTCTTACCAACCCACGCGCGTAGCTTTCACTGGTTTATGTAATACCTGTTTTTTGGTTTCCTGTGTCAGTAATCTATGGGTTGGAGTACTCTGCCAAGATAGTTGTCAGTTGAGTTGGCCACCCTATCATCTGGGAATTCCAGCGTTAGTCAATTATTTTTTCTCCGTGGAAAACAATTGAGACTTTTAGAGACGGCGTTTTTGACTGTCAAACACTCTCAGGAGTGGTTTGCGCAGAATTTACCCAATAACAATGGTTTTGGCTTTTACATTTTTGATCATTATCATGCACCAATTATGACGACCAAGATTACAAATACAACAAATTTCACAAGTATTTGATTTAGTACCAATTGTTGATTCTTATATTCGCCCACTACTATTTTATTATCCACCAAGACCACCGCAATTAACAATTTGTTACCTTAGTAAACTTTATTGTATATAGGAATATATTAAATTATAATCTATCACATTTGGAATAGAAGTTGCGAGAACTTTTGTATTCTAGATATATTGTTTTATTTTCTTTTTCCTTTTTGGGGCTAAAAAGCCTAATTTTATTATTGGTTCTCCCTAATCCATTAGAGGAGCCGGAGAGGCTACAATTATGTCATGGAAAGAGAGATCAATATGATTCCATGAATCTATCTATTTATTTGAATTCAAGTCTTGTGTGGGTGAGAGGGAAAGGAAGAGGACTATGAATAATTATTTAGTGACCAATTGGAGACATCCTAATGTTGGAAAAAAATTAAAGAAGAAGAAGACATAAATTAATATAGGGCTAAGTAGTAAACTGCAGTTTGATTGATCAGGAGAAATTGGTTGACCAAATCCAAGTCATTGAAACTGTTTAAGTCTAGTTATAATTGAAATTCTAGGAGTTGAATCTAGAATGAATCACTTCTACTAAGTTCTAACATTATGTTTACCTAATGTAATTCACAAGGAATCAGAACATTAGTTGAAAAGGTAAATAATATTTATGGTTCTGACTGGCCTCATATGATTAGCCCTTTATTAGACTTCCATTTGTATTCAGCAAAAGATTGGTAGACCATCTTTGCCTCCTCTCTCTCTCTCCCCCACCTCTGTATTCTTTCTTCTTCTTTTATTTGGCAATAGAATTCACCTTACTCAGACAAAGGAGGGGAAAATTAGGTTTATAACTGTGACTACATCCTGTAAGAGGATCATGTCAAATCGATGGTCAATTGGTCGCTTTAGTACTTGTTCAATCACCATTATAATCATATCTTTTATTTGCATAATGACGACGATTCCAACCAAACTACAAAGACAGCTTCACGTTAAAAATGTATGATTATAATTTCGTAAATACAAAATACTTGATTGTAACAGATTGAGAACAAGCGCAATACTTAGAATATTGCACCATATGCAATCAATCAATATATATATAAAAGTAAAAATCTCATGTGGGAAAATATGAGATTCTTCTAAGTAGCAGATTATATGTCATTTTTCTCATTTAGACTTCCACCTCATCTAAATTTAACATTTATGTCAAACTATTAAGTAATGGCGAATGCATTTATTTCAATGTATTAATAAAATTCAAAGAATTTGTATACATTTATAACTTTACATGCTTTGAATTGATATGGATGGATTTAAAAAGTCATGGGAAATGTAAGAATAAAATTCAAAGAATTTGTATACAATTATAACTTTACATGTTTTGAATTGATACTGATGGATCTAAAAAGTCATGAGAAATGTAGAAATTAAAAAAACTTTTCAATTTTTTGCATAAGACTAACTTTAATGCAGAATTACAAGAGTCGAATTCAATGAATTTGACAAATATTATTTGTCTCCACATCAATTCAATATATATACACACACACAAAAGCAGATGACATCATTTTCATTTAGGCTTCCACCTCATCTAAATTAGCATTTATGTCAAACTATTAAGTAATGGCAAATGCATTGTAATTTCATGTAAATGTTTATTTATTTATTTTTATTTTTTTGAGAAAAAAGTGAATGTTTAGTTGGCTTATGGAAATATCATCTAAAATTTATGATGTCACGTTTATATTATTGAAGTATGATAGTGGTAAGTTAAACACTCAATGAAAATAGTGATACACTATTAATAGAATTTTATTATAATCCAAATATGTAAAGAAATTGAGGTGTAAAGCTAAATGAATAATTACTCTTACAAAGCGCCACATGACAGAATTGCATGGTCTCTCACGTGATTTTTTTTCTTTCTTATATATATATATATATATATATTAAAAACCATATAAAATTATTATTTAGAATTCACCTTAGTCAGACAAAGGTGGGGAAAATTAGGTTTATAACTGTGACTACATCCTGTAAGAGGATCATGTCAAATCGATGGTCAATTGGTCGCTTTAGTACTTGTTCAATCACCATTATAGTCATATCTTTTATTTGCATAATGACGACGATTCCAACCAAACTACAAAGACAGCTTCACGTTAAAAATGTATGATTATAATTTCGTAAATACAAAATACTTGATTGTAACAGATTGAGAACAAGCGCAATACTTAGAATATTGCACCATATGCAATCAATCAATATATATATATATATAAAAGTAGAAATTTCATGTGGGAAAATATGAGATTCTTCTAAGTAGCAGATTATATGTCATTTTTCTCATTTAGACTTCCACCTCATCTAAATTTAACATTTATGTCAAACTATTAAGTAATGGCGAATGCATTTATTTCAATGTATTAATAAAATTCAAAGAATTTGTATACATTTATAACTTTACATGCTTTGAATTGATATGGATGGATTTAAAAAGTCATGGGAAATGTAGGAATAAAATTCAAACAATTTGTATACAATTATAACTTTACATGTTTTGAATTGATACTGATGGATCTAAAAAGTCATGAGAAATGTAGAAATTAAAAAAACTTTTCAATTTTTTACATAAGACTAACTTTAATGCAGAATTACAAGAGTCGAATTCAATGAATTTGGCAAATATTATTTGTCTCCACATCAATTCAATATATATATACATATATATATATATATATACACACACACAAAAGCAGATGACATCCTTTTCATTTAGGCTTCCACCTCATCTAAATTAGCATTTATGTCAAACTATTAAGTAATGGCAAATGCATTGTAATTTCATGTAAATGTTTATTTATTTATTTTTATTTTTTTGAGAAAAAAGTGAATGTTTAGTTGGCTTATGGAAATATCATCTAAAATTTATGATGTCACGTTTATATTATTGAAGTATGATAGTGGTAAGTTAAACACTCAATGAAAATAGTGATACACTATTAATAGAATTTTATTATAATCCAAATATGTAAAGAAATTGAGGTGTAAAGCTAAATGAATAATTACTCCCCCCCCCCCCCCCAAGAAACTGACATGACCTCCGAATGCCTCTATCGCATTCCCTTCCATGATCCCCCCCCCCAGTCCCCCTAATTGCTTTGCTCGCTTTTCTTATGTAGTTCTCTCCTTCCTATCCCTTTCTTCCTTCTGTTGATCATCCATTGGCCTTCCCTCTGACCGTCCGTCCCATCAGAGGTATTATCCGTACTCAAGTGGCTCACCATGATCAATGTTGATCTGTCAAGGGTTACATCCCCATTAATGCGGCCAGGGGGGTTAGGTGAGCGCATTTAATGCAGAAGCGACAGCTCGCCTAAGGCTTGCTCCTTCGCTGACGCGTGGCACTGGACCCCTACTCCTCGGATATTCAAGGAGTCTCCTTTGGTAGGGTGGTGCTCGTGTTCTTCCGAGGTCTCGGACGCCGGAGGATGGGCCATTCTCGGATAAATTCCTCGGAGATTAATCCTCGCGCTCTCATCTACGGACCCCTTATGCGTCCTCGGCGTGGGCCATAGGGCCTGGCTTGGAGTGGGCCAAGGGCACCTGTTCTCCTGGCCCCACAATAGCCCCTCAAAATCTTGCTGCACGCATCCTCGGGCGGGGAGAAAGATTTTGACATCCTCGGCCTTACCCCCGTCAGCACTGGGGTCTATTCATCTGCCCTAGGCACGTCGCTGACGTTTCGGAGCCCGTAACGTGCCCATCATTGAATTTAGGCGGCTCTGTGCTCCCCATGTCTAATGAGGCGTTACCAATCCAACGGTGGAGGTTTGTCTCGCATTTATGCGGCGAAAACCCGCATGGCTCTTCGATTTGGGGTATAAATACCCATACGAACCGCTTCTTCCTGTTCCTTATTTGCAATCAAGAATTCCTGCGCGTCCTTCCTGAGTTCAGACACACTCTCTCTTACATCTACAACACAAAAAGCCTGTCCGAGGAGCTCCTCCTTTTCCCAGTAAGTCGCTCTATCCATCTCTGAGCTCTTTCCCTCTTTACCCCTTCTCCTTCTTCGCCTGTTCTTTCTTAGTTCTTTTAGGCGTCAACTGGGATGGGTAAGTTTAAGAAATACGTCTATACTGAGGAGGCAATGGAGAAATTCATCGCCGACTACAGAATTCCCGGCAATGTAGGTCTGAGATACTGTGAGGACGGGGATTGGTGCTTACACAGACGGGAGGGCGAGGTGGTAATTCCCATTGTTGCCTTCCTTGAAGGGGGATAACGATCCCATGGGGCCGGTGATGAGGGACTACCTCACGCACTTCCGGTTGGCCCTACCAGTGTGGGATAAACGTCTTTAGGATTCTGGGCTGTGTGGACGCCCTGAACGAGAAGATGGGGCTAAGGTTGACCCACCATGACGTGAACTGGTGCTACAACCTTCAGCTCCTTAAGGGCAAGTCTTATTACCTGAAGACGAGGGACGACAGGGTGCGGCTCATCCAGTGCCTCCCTGAGTCCAGCAAGGAGCTAAACGAGGATTTCCTTATCGTGTCAGGGGAGTGGCACGATGGCCTTCACTGCCCAACAACAGAGGGAATACCAGGTGGGGCAGTGGGAAATAGGAGGGTCTCAAGTTCTCGTCTTTTTTCTTCCCTTTTTTTTTTTTTTACTAACGCGGTGGTGCTTTCCGTTTACAGACCCACACGTTTTTGAGCGCCACTTCCATTTGGTCAACCGGGAAGATTTGCAGAAGTGCTGAGGGCGTCGGTTTATATAAACGAGGACGACAATCAAGTTAGGGCCGCCCACA
>NW_027069657.1:669139-679757 GCF_002906115.3 Quercus suber | reverse complement strand
AGAACCAAGGCATTGCATGGTCCTCGGACTCAAGCCTATGGGGAAACTAACCACTCAGCTATACCTGGGTACTAGACAGAACCAAGGTATTGCATGGTCCTCGGACTCAAACCTATGGGGAAACTAGATACTTACAGGAGAATGGAAGTGCTAGACAGAACCAAGGCATTGCATGGTTCTCGGACTCAATCCTATGGGGAAACTAACTACTTCGAAATATCCTAAGTGTTAGACAGAACCAAGGCATTGCATGGTTCTCGGACTCAATCCTATAGGGAAACTAACTACTTCGAAATATCCTAAGTGTTAGACAGAACCAAGGCATTGCATGGTCCTTGAACTCAAGCCTATAAGGATAGCTAACAACTTCAAAATACCCTAAGTTAGGAAAGACCAAAGCCCTACCTGACCCTTGAGACATAAGGGGACTGCCCACGCATACATTCCCCCCCAGTATCATGGTTACTGACATAATTGACCGAGATACAATCCATGCAAAGAAAAAGAAAATAAAGGAAGCAGATAGCACGTAAATAAATAAACAACCCAAAATAGATAAGAAAAGAAATTAAACTCCCATTACAATAATGAGTTCATAGAAGTTGCGTGACAAGAGCCACATTACCAAAAAAAAAGAGAAGAACAACAACCAATAAAATAAAATAACACAAGGAAAAAAAAAAGCATAGAAGTAGCAAGGGCACGTTGGACTGATACGTCGGGGGATCTACTCCTTTTGCTCAGGCTGGACAGGGGCAACCTCTGACTCCTCCAAGCCCTGGCCTGAGGGGACGGCCTGCAGGGGTACGGTGAGAACGATTGCTTCCTTGGTAGTGGGAATTTGAGCATCGGAAGAGACCTCCACTATCTCTTGGGGCACCTCCTCGCTCGGATGCTCTCTTAGTTCAGCAGCCCCCACCTCCTCAACAATCTCTCCAGCCTTAGCGCCATCAGGGGCGACCTCGCGGATAGCAGGGGGGTAGTACACTCTCTCCGCCTTCCACAGGTCGGACGAGGCCTCCACCCTAGCTTGTTTGAGGGCCTCAGCCCAGACCTGGGAACAATATCGCCTACATACCCCCGGGACTTGAGCTTTATAGAAGGCCTCTACCTCAGCCACCCCATCAGCGTAGGCTGTGGTCTCAACTGCCTCCTTGGCAGTCAGGGCCATCTCCCTGCCAAAATCCGCCTCAACCTTAGCCCGCCGAGCCTGGTCTCTGGCCCACTCTGCCTCCCTCTGGGCCCCCTCGGCCGCAGTCACCTTAGCCTGCAGATCTGCGATCAGATCCCTCGCGATCTGCAGCTGCTCCTCTGCCTCACCCAGGCGCCTTGTCTGCTCCTTGGCCTGGTTCTGGGCACCCTCAAGACCGAACACTGCACTATCCCGAGCCCTGGTCATCGCCTTCAAGTCCTCTCGGGCCTTGGCAAGGTCAGCCTCGAAATTCTTCAAAGCCCGGGTGGCCTGAAAGCGCCAATCACGCTCCTGGTCGAAGGCTTTCCCCTGGTCGTTCGCCGCCCCCTCCAACCTATAGATGGCCTGAACAGCCTGCCAGAGTAACCGATGCACTATAAGCCCAACAAAGACAAAAGGGGAAAGCGAAAAGGAAAGGAAAGGGAGTCAAAGTTCTAGTCCTTACCATCCCCAGGTATCGCTTAAGGCTGAGGAAGACCTGCTTACTCCTCATAGAGTCCAGCTCAGCCATGTCCGCTGGGAGCAACAGGTACCTCTCCAGCGCGTCGGCCACATGTGCGCTTTCGCCCTCGTTAAAGTCCCTGAGGGAGGCATCATCCTTCAGGGGCTCCCCATGGAGCATCGGAGCCAGGAGCCAAGCCTGAGCCTCGGATGTGGTGTCGACAACCTGTCTGTCCTGGCTCTTGCCGCCTATCTTAAGTTGCTTGGACGGCTCAGAGTGTTGTCCTCCTTCTGCGAGGACACCGTCTTATCCTCCATAGGCCTTTTGCCCTTATCCTTCTTCTTCTTGGGGTCAGCAGGCACGGTCCCAGAAGGTAGGCTCGTCTGGGAAGGAGGAGGAGGAGGAGGGGGAAGCTTCTGCTGAGTGGAAGTCGACCTAGTCTTCGGAGGAGGAGAAGGAAGCTTCTGCTGGGACTTCCCCGGTTGGCCTTCAATCAGGTCCAACAAGCTGGTGGTGGGCTTCCTCTTGTAACCCATCGCTGGCAGAGGAGGGGCTTCTGAAGCAAGGAGGTCTGCTTCGGTCAAACAAGGGTCGCCCAATTCCCCGGAAGGGTCCTCGGACTGATCAAGCTGTGTGAAAACGTCGAACGCGTCCTCCTCTCTCTTTGGATCCTCCTCGGCAACCTCAACGAATGCTTAGGAAGAAGAAGGGACGGCTACAGTAACAACTTCTGGTTCTGAGGGCTCCTCGGGGAGCTGAAACCCGTCCTCGGTTACAGTAATCCTCTGAAGCCGAGGATCGTTGGCTCGGATCACGTGCTTTGGAACCAGGAATGATTTCTGGACAGGTTTATACCCCAAGATTTTGTGGGCGGCCCTAACTTGATTGTCGTCCTCGTTTATATAAACCGACGCCCTCAGCACCTTCTGCAAATCTTCCCGGTTGACCAAATGGAAGTGGCGCTCAAAAACGTGTGGGTCTGTAAACGGAAAGCACCACCGCGTTAGTAAAAAAAAAAAAAAAGGGAAGAAAAAAGACGAGAACTTGAGACCCCTCCTATTTCCCACTGCCCCACCTGGTATTCCCTCTGTTGTTGGGCAGTGAAGGCCATCGTGCCACTCCCCTGACACGATAAGGAAATCCTCGTTTAGCTCCTTGCTGGACTCAGGGAGGCACTGGATGAGCCGCACCCTGTCGTCCCTCGTCTTCAGGTAATAAGACTTGCCCTTAAGGAGCTGAAGGTTGTAGCACCAGTTCACGTCATGGTGGGTCAACCTTAGCCCCATCTTCTCGTTCAGGGCGTCCACACAGCCCAGAATCCTAAAGACGTTTATCCCACACTGGGTAGGGCCAACCGGAAGTGCGTGAGGTAGTCCCTCATCACCGGCCCCATGGGGATCGTTATCCCCCCTTCAAGGAAGGCAACAATGGGAATTACCACCTCGCCCTCCCGTCTGTGTAAGCACCAATCCCCGTCCTCACAGTATCTCAGACCTACATTGCCGGGAATTCTGTAGTCGGCGATGAATTTCTCCATTGCCTCCTCAGTATAGACGTATTTCTTAAACTTACCCATCCCAGTTGACGCCTAAAAGAACTAAGAAAGAACAGGCGAAGAAGGAGAAGGGGTAAAGAGGGAAAGAGCTCAGAGATGGATAGAGCGACTTACTGGGAAAAGGAGGAGCTCCTCGGACAGGCTTTTTGTGTTGTAGATGTAAGAGAGAGTGTGTCTGAACTCAGGAAGGACGCGCAGGAATTCTTGATTGCAAATAAGGAACAGGAAGAAGCGGTTCGTATGGGTATTTATACCCCAAATCGAAGAGCCATGCAGGTTTTCCCGCCCATAAATGCGAGACAAACCTCCACCGTTGGATTGGTAACGCCTCATTAGACATGGGGAGCACAGAGCCGCCTAAATTCAATGATGGGCACGTTACGGGCTCCGAAACGTCAGCGACGTGCCTAGGGCAGATGAATAGACCCCAGTGCTGACGGGGGGTAAGGCCGAGGATGTCAAAATCTTTCTCCCCGCCCGAGGATGCGTGCAGCAAGATTTTGAGGGGCTATTGTGGGGCCAGGAGAACAGGTGCCCTTGGCCCACTCCAAGCCAGGCCCTATGGCCCACGCCGAGGACGCATAAGGGGTCCGTAGATGAGAGCGCGAGGATTAATCTCCGAGGAATTTATCCGAGAATGGCCCCATCCTCCGGCGTCCGAGACCTCGGAAGAACACGAGCACCACCCTACCAAAGGAGACTCCTTGAATATCCGAGGAGTAGGGGTCCAGTGCCACGCGTCAGCGAAGGAGCAAGCCTTAGGCGAGCTGTCGCTTCTGCATTAAATGCGCTCACCTAACCCCCCTGGCCGCATTAATGGGGATGTAACCCCTTGACAGATCAACATTGATCATGGTGAGCCACTTGAGTACGGATAATACCTCTGATGGGACGGACGGTCAGAGGGAAGGCCAATGGATGATCAACAGAAGGAAGAAAGGGATAGGAAGGAGAGAACTACATAAGAAAAGCGAGCAAAGCAATTAGGGGGACTGGGGGGGGGGGGATCATGGAAGGGAATGCGATAGAGGCATTCGGAGGTCATGTCAGTTTCTTGGGGGGGGGGGGGGGGGAACCTCCTCCGACGAGGGCCGAGGAGCTATCCTTAGTTGTAAGTTGGGCTCACCCCCCTTCAATGGAAAAAAGAGGCTTGTATTCCGTTGCTAGTCTGTTAGGGCCTAAACCTTCGATCCACTCTCTAAAAATGTATTGTTGGGGAACCTTTCTAAACTGAGTCCCTACAATCTCTTATTCCTTTTTTGCCTACATAATGGGCCAAGAATGTTAAATAGTGCTCATAAGCCTCAAATGATGTGTTTTATCTCCTAAAAATGCTTATTTATTTTTCAATTTTTTAGCTTCAAAATAAAGTATTTTTCTAGGAGTCATCGGTATAGTTCTTTTTAAGTAATTACTCAATAATCCTGGAATACAATTATAATATTAGGCCATTCTACTATATGCATAAAAATAGTTTACACTCTCATTAATTATTAAAATAGTTACAATAAATCAAACTCTTTTGCCAAGAATTTACTATAAATAAATATATATTTCCTAAATAATAAGAAATTTAAATTTCTACTTCATCTAAAATTAGATTAGCAAGAGTTTCAAGTAATATAAAATAAATAAATAAAATATTTATTTTAATTGTTTTAATTATATATCATTATTTTATGTTTTAATTAATATTTAAAATTTATATATTACACACCATGTTTATACAAAGTGTTAATATATATATATATATATATTATATGTCGTAATAATAATATTAATAGTCTTTATCATGTGGCTTACTAATTATTAATATAGTTTTGACTTTTTACATATATCTTTTTAATTAAGCCGTGCATCATACTTGTGTGTGTATATAAAATAAAAGTTGGACATAGAAGCCATGGTTACATTAAGTGACTGCACTAAATTATAGTAGTATTTTAGATAGACACAGAATAATAATTATTCTCATCAACTTTTTTTTTTTTATATTTCCAGTTGCACTGGCTATGGATCAGGCTACTTCTATTTAACTCGGGCTTTACAATCTAGCTGAACCCTTCATGAGTTTAGCATTTTTATTAGCAAACTATAGATATCGTGGTACTCACTTTGTAGGTGTCAGAATTTTTCGGGGTTTATCAGATCTTAAACTACAATTAGTAATTGTTGATTTGTTGTAAATTTCCTTAGTGCCTTGCAGAACTTTATTATCCAATCGATTTGATGCAACAATAAAACTGATTGGGTCGAGTCATGGACACCCATGCCTAACTTTGAGTTTATGTGTTAATTTATATTTCCTTCTTTTCGATTCTTCATTTACGTTACTTTTTAATCTTTCAATCTCTTTTTTCTCTAAGTGCAAAATTGCATAGCTCTAATATCTTTTTTTCGTAATAGGATTTGAACCCATGTTCCTGAGGTTCTTGAATTAACATTTTTTGTATATTTAACTTTCTTATTCTTTGTAAGACATTGATTTTATTGCAAGTTTATATATATATATATATATATATAAAGTCCATGGTAGCTACTTGTTTTTTTGAGGGTTTGGTATTGGTATTTCATTGGGATTATTAATGTGTATTTTTAGGTTTTTAATTGGTAACGTATATTCTTCTATGAATATAAATAAAAAGTGATGAATAAAAAAACTTAAAATAACATTTCTGATCACAATAATATGGAAGAACCCCCTTTTTTTTTATTTGAATTATCAAAAGACTTTCCAAAGGTGAGGAAATTCATGAAATAGAAAATTTTGGAAAAACATTTTAGAAGGTGAGGGTACTCATGAAATACCCAGCCGGTCTACACCTAAAGCTTTTTTATTTTTATTTAAGGGTACTTTTTTTTACTTCTTTCTGTTACGAATACTTCTTTTATATATATTTATATATATATATATATATATTTTTTTTTTTTTTTTTTTTTTTGGGGTGTGGGGTGGAGAATGTACTTCTTTTACAATTAGACATCTATGACTCTAAACGATGTCATAGATGTGTACTTCTTTTACTATTAAAAATTATGGCAGTATTTTGCTCAAAAAAAAAATTATGGCAGTATTATTAAGCTATAGACAAAACAAGTCAAATGTTTACAAAGTTGGTGGAATTATAGAAATGAAAAACTTCTTTTAATATTGAAATGATGGCAATCTCCTTGAAATACATTTTTGACATTTGTAAAGTTTAGGATAAACTGCAAATTACACCCCTAAAGTTTAGGGGTGTTTGGATTTTACACCCTGAAATTTTAAAATTTGGATTTTACCCTGTAATTTAGGAGTGTTTAGATTTTATATCATAGCATTTCAAAGTTTGGATTTTACCCCTTAAATTTTAGGGGTGTTTGGATTTTATTCTTCTAAAGTTTGGGAGTGTTGGATTTTACATTATGAAGTTTCAGAATTTGGAGGTGTAAAATCTAAACACTCCCAAGCTTTAGGGGTAAAATTCAAATTCTGAAACGTTAGAGTGTAAAATCTAAACACCCCCAAATTTCAGGGTGTAAAATCCAAATTCTGAAATTTCAAGGTGTAAAATCCAAACACTCTCAAACTTTAGAAGTGTAATTTGCAATTTGCCCTAAAGTTAGTCTCCTTAAATTACTCCTAAAAAACACCTCTCATTTTTAATCAATATTTATTTATATATAAAAGCAGATCTCTCATGTGAGAAAGCATGAGGTTCTGTCAGGTGGCACATTGTATGACATTCTTTTTATTTAGGCTTCCACCTCATCTAAATTTAGCATTAATATCAAACTATTAAGTAATGGCAAATGCATTTATTTCAATGTATTAATAAAATTCAAAGAATTTGTGTACATTTATAACTTTACATGCTTTGAATTGATACAAATGGATCTAAAAAGTAATGGGAAATGTAAGAATCAAAAAAACTTTTCAATTTTCTGCATAAGACTAACTTCAATGTAAAATTGCAAAAGTCGGATTCAATGAATTGGGTAAATACTATTTGTCTCCACATTTATCCAATATAAATCTCCATTTCCATTAGGCTTAAAAATTAAACTTCCATAATTTTCTCACAATATCTTAGTTTTTATTTCTGAGAGGTATGTTAATTTTCAAAATATTACATTCGTCTCAAATATTTGTTTAGATTTTATGTATACCTTTTTACTTATGTAGCATTGTAATTTATTTAGGCTTACTTTTTCATATTATGTGCCAATTTATATTTTTGGTTTTCCGTATGATGCGTATACTTGGTAAGGATCTGTTTTTGGTACTTTAAGTTCAACTAAAATTTGGAGGTTAAATTGTGATATTATTGCATCATTATGGCATTATTTTTTCTGTTGTTGTATTATGAAATTCTAGAAGTTTTTATAACTAATTGATATATAAAACATAAATAATACAAGAAAGACACCTAGGAACTATCAAGTTTGTAGGTTAAAAAAAAAATCAACCAATCAATATATATATATATATATAAGTAGAGACCTCATATAAAAAAGTATGAGATTCTGCCAAGTGACACATTCTATGCAAAGAGAATTGAAATATTCTCAAGTGTCACATCAGAGATAAGAACAAATTAAATATTGACTTTTTGTTTCATTTGGTTTAATGTTTCAAGATTTTTCTAATTAAAAAGTAAATATTTTTTTTTTTATCTTTTGGTTCAATGTTTCAAGACTTTTTATTCTTCACACATACACACAAAACTCTTTGCGTTTTAATTCACAATTTTCACCTCTTGCACTTCTACTCTTTATACATACCTACTCATAGCTCTTCATGCTATCTCATGTCAAATATACACAGACAAAAAATGATGTCACTTACATTCAATCTTTCGATGACACCTACCTAATTCTAACATTGTTATTCCATCTAATCCTAACCCGTATGAATTACGATTTTGATATTAAGGTCGGACTTTGTGGATTTGTGAGTTTTGTAAATGATGTAACTAACTATGGGTGTTTGGGATATGTATTTTGTTTTGGAATTAAGCAGAAAGAGAAAGACATTCTATATCAAATTTAATTCTATAATATTTCTTCAATTTTTTTCTCATTCCTACAAGTGGATAATTATAATGGATATATGTATTCAATTTATAATTGTTGCTTTTTATGATGAACTCATTATTAATAAAATTCTATAATAATTATGCTATAATACATATACAACATTCTCCAAAATAATCTTGCATATATAAAATATTACAACATTATCCGTGCATCGTACAGTAATTTACTAGTTACCTTAATTCTCTTAAAACTTAATGCTTAGAAACTACACTATTTCAACCACAACAAAAAGCAATTAAATGTTGAAGCTTTTTTTTTTTTTTAAATCTCGTTAAATTACTCCTTAAAAACAATGTAGAAAACAAATTTCCAATAATATTTCATTATCATTACATTAATCCGATGACCACTTTATATAATTAGATAGATATTCCAAAATTTACTTAAAAAAAAAAAAAAAAAAAAAGTAATGCTATAGTCACAAATTATTTTACAATATTTTTACAAACTGTTGATGTGACTAGCTTCTTATTGGTTTTCATCTAGACCTACTATTAACATTACTTTTTCATTTACCAATAACTATTTATCACATCAATAGTTTGTAAAATTTTTTGTAAAAAAGTTTGTATCTCTAACATTACTCTAAAAGAAAAATCTCAAAAACATTTACTTTATAATTGCAAGTGACTGGGAATGGTGAGAGTTGAGTTTTAATGGGATGATCACATCACTTTAATATTTATTTTGGAATTATGTTTACTAATTAGGGTTCGGCATTCGGTCTAGTTTAATTCAATGTAGTCCATTTCGGTCCACTTTGGTTCATTTTGGTACATTTTAGTCACATCGATATACAACTTAATTTTTTTTTTTTTTTTTTGTAAAGGGCTGGGTTGAATTTGGGTATATTATTTTTTGGTTAAATAGGGCTCAATGGATTTTTAGTTAAAACCCAATAATCACTGGGTCTAATTGGGTTGATGCCCATTTAACCCAATTAATAATTTGATGGGTTTGGGTTTAATTAGAGTGTGTGGGTTTGAGTGAATAAATGAGTTTGGGTTACTTTGCCACCCTTAATATTATTGCATCAATATGGCATTATTTTTTCTATTGTTGTATCATGAAATTCTAGAAGTTTTTATAACTAATTGATATATAAAACATAAATAATACAAGAAAGACACCTAGGAACCAACAAGTTTGTAGGTGACAATTTTACTATGATCTGGTGACATTTATTGGTTGCATGAATTAAAAGAATTTTCCCCCAATGTATTTAGTTTGAATTTAGTTTTAGTAGAAAACCTCATAGATTAAGTATAATTGACAATAATTGTAGATATGAAATCAATGAGTCATAAATAATTTATTACAAAATTTATCAAAATACACTGCGCATTGTGCAGTATATCAGCTAGTTGTTTTAAATAGCTGAGATTGAAAGTTGAAAAAAAAAAAAAAACTTTCAATCTCAGCCATTCAATAAAAAATATATAAAAAAAAGTAAAAAAAAATTAAAAAGATTAGAAAATAAAGTAATAAAAATTTTATGCGAGAGTGAAATAGGGTAATTGCACCCAGTGAAATATTCCTTTAATTATAATCGAAATAGGATTCTTTGCGTCTACTTTTTCACTATTTCCAAAACTACTTTTATTGTTTCGCTCGAATCAACTTTTCAAAAACACAAATTAATTAAAGACAAAAGTATTTTAGCAAATGAAAAGTTAGGGAGGTAAATCCGTAAATATATATATATATATACACACCACATAAATATGCTCCTATCAAGAAACTGAAGTCAACCTCAGCCCTTAGAGGCATACACCTCCTTTTTCTGACATCCTACATGTCCTGGTTATTCTCATTTATGAAAATGTAACATTGTGGGGTATGATAAAAAGTGGAGGAATGTGAGGGAAAGAGAGAAGAAATCACAATAGTGATATAAAAAATAAAAAATAAAAAACATGGGCAAAAACAATGAACCGAACAGCCTATCTAGCACATTCCTACTTCTATTGATTTCCTCCTCCCTTTCTTGATTTTCACCAGGACTTCCAACATTTCCAGGATCACAAATATGTCAAAAGTCAGTGGATCCCACCTCTAGAAACTGATATTTGATTCTTCAATAAATTTTCCCTTTTAATCTTTCTCCATATTAATTTGCTGACCCAATGCTTGCCAGCACATATATAGGATGTCCAAGATCTATTGCCATTCCTCTCGGCTAAATGGTATATTGTCATCTGCAAAAAACAAGTGAGACATGTGCAAACCTTGCCTTGCAAGTATGATGTCGTGGATTGTCTTCTCGCCTTGTGCTTTCTTTAACTAGTTGCAAGTCCATGTAATACATGAGAATATATAATTATTTTGAAATGGGAGTATATATATAAAT
>NW_027069657.1:632209-668406 GCF_002906115.3 Quercus suber | reverse complement strand
AAAAATTTTTTTTTTTTTTTTTTTTTTTGTGGGTAAATTGCATATTACATTCCTAAAGCATATTACATTTCTAAAGTTTAGGAGTTATTGGATTTTACACCTTTAAGTTTCAAAATTTAGATTTTACTTCCATGAAGTTTGGATTTTACACCCTAACATTTCAGAATTTAGATTTTACCCCTAAAATTTGAGGGTATAAAATCCAAATTCTAAAACGTCAGGGTATAAAATCCAAACACTCCAAATTTTAGGGTTTAATTGGCAATTTACTTCTTCTTTGTTTCTTCTTCTTTTTTTTTTCAGCAGGAACAATGAATTAAGAGAAAACGTAAATTAGTGGAAGAAGCTGGCTTTATATTTTGTTTTGCGTATATTACTGGAAGATAAGAGTAGAATATATTTTACGGATACATGCTTAGAAAAGCAATAGTTATTAGTTAGTACGGAAGTCAAAGTTCTATGGCTGCATGAAATTTAGAAAATTTCGAACATTTCGCTATTATGTTTATTTTGTATTTAATCATAAAATGACAAATGACCAAAAATCATAACAATGTAAATGTTTTTATCTTTTATTTATAAAAACGTTCTGTAACCTTATTGTGATTTTTTTTAATTAAGTTTAAAGGGAATTGGGATACATATTGAGGAGGAATTATTCAATACTCAGGGTCAATTGGCTAGATCAAAGTGAAATATTATGTCTATAATATTTTCACAATAATTCTAGGTGAAATATTGTTACTAGTATGTAAAAAAATAATTTCAGGCTCAAGTTAGATACAAAAACAGTGGTTGGCTCAAATTATTCCTGGATCAAATGAAGGCAAAATATCCTAGAATACTTAATGCAATTTAAAGTTAGAGTTAAAAATTCTGTACTTAGCGTACCAAAAAAAAAAAACTCTCAACTTTGTGGGATTTTGGAGAAGTGGTTGGTCTAACCCATTTTTTTGGGAGAAGTTGGTTCCCAAACTCGAATGTGTGACTTATTTGATTGTCCCTTTTGGTGGAAGATACTTCTCAATATTGTACCGTGCACGATCATTAGCAAGCACAATTCTTGCTTAGAGTCGAAAATTCATTGGTTTATCTTTAGAAGTGCTCTCTCTTGCTCTTGAATCAATAACCACAAATAATGCTAAGGCTATCACATGAAGTACTCTCTCGACAATGTCCTTGTGGGTTTGATATGGTGCCATTTGAAAGGAACCTAGGTTTCAAGTTCCATCGACATCTGATGGTTTTAGGTAATGATTTATGTTCACTGTCTTCCTTTTTTTAGTTATGAATAAATGTTGAGCTATAAGATTTGGTTTGTTAACGTCTTTTATAATGCTTGTGCACCGTGATTTTTCTGCGCTACCCATATGTACTACTGGTTTTAGCAACTAACAGTTCATAATAACATTGTTCAGAATAACTTGGGAATTTCACTGAATTTCATTCCAAGTCTTTGTAATATGCATGAATAGTTCAGGCTTAGTTCAAATTCAGTCTTTCCAAGATTGACTTGAGACATGTCGCATGCATCATCATGTTCTACTCCCTATT
Source organism: Quercus suber (assembly GCF_002906115.3). Lineage (NCBI taxonomy): Eukaryota > Viridiplantae > Streptophyta > Magnoliopsida > Fagales > Fagaceae > Quercus > Quercus suber. Next base: position 666,852 of record NW_027069657.1, on the reverse strand, counting down.
TTTAGCAGTTGATTTGTTCTGCTGTTCTGCATAATAATATGTTTTTCTTGGTTCTTGTTTTATTTGGCTATTGTATGGTTTGACTTATTGCTAAAAAATTTTGTCCTTTGAAGTCAGGGGGGAACTACGTTCAAACTTTAAAAAAAAAAAAAACTATGTATAATTATTAAATATTTGGAAAAACATTCCTAAATAAAAATAAAAATAAAAATTGATCCATTGACTAAGTGGTTATAGATTAGAGATTGCAATTTTTTTTTTCTTGATTTCATTTTTTATTGTTAAATTTGCTATGATATCCCTTAATGTTTTAGACCATTTGTGGTGTTGAAGACTCATTGGTTCCATTCTTTTTTATCCATTCGGGTAGGCAATTCTTTAAATTGATATTAAAAAAGAAAATTTTAAGAATTTCACTATCCTTACTAATTTATATGAAAAGATTGTCATCTAACATAACTTTCATAAGAGACAATAAGTTTTTTTTTTTTTTTTTTTTTTGTATATATATTTAAAACAAACTAGACAACTTTTTTTTTTTTTTTTTGAGAATATATATACATCAAAGTTGATACCTTTGTATCCATCTAATATATTTATTTATGAATACTGACTTTGTCTAATATTAGAATATATATTACTTAAGGCAGCCGTGGAAAAAAAAAAGTAGTGATTAACGTCAATTTTAGATTTTATTTGTATCACTAAACAAATATATAAATCATTTGATTTTTAAAGTACGCTGAGATTTACATTTATAAAAAAATACATTAATTTTAAAAATTTTGATAATTAAGTCATAAAAAGTTAATTTCATTCGTATAAGAATTTTGATAAACCACAAAATTAAGGTAGCTATTTAACATACAAATATCTATTTTACTATAATAGGTTTTTAGTATCTATTTGTTAAAGGCAATATATCCACCGTCTAAAACTTAAAATATATGAAGAAAATTTTTGGGATGTTAAAATTTAGTGGGAGTAATTTAGACATTACATAATAAAATATTTTAAGAATTGTAAACTTTCATTAGGGTTTAACTAAGAGAATAATAATATTACATATTTGCTATTTTCTAAAATATTAAGGAAAAAATTGCTTGATTTTAAAGTTTAAAAAGGAATTGTAAACTACTCCAAACATAAATGATGAAAAGTGTTTTTTTTTTTTCCTAAGTTTTTGTTTTTGTTTTTGTGTGTAAAATTGTGTGCAAAGAAAAAAAATACAAAAAAGTCAACTCAAGAAAATTATATGTGAAATAGTGATTTTTTAGCTCAAAAAAACTAATTAAACCAACAAAAAATTTCTTAAAACACAACAAAATGGCACAACATTTTCATAATACTTTCATAATTTTTTTATATTTTACTTTGACTTATAAAGAATTGATAGCTCAGCAGTTTTGAAAATATTATAATGACAACAAGATGTTTTAACATTTTCACACAAAAAATGCTACAGGTTGTTATTGGTGGGCAAAAAAGTAGTTTTATTAGTAAGTTTAAATTAAAACCAATAAATGAGTTCTAATTAGCTCAACTAGTAAAGTTTCTGATGGTTATAGAAAAGATCCAGAATTCAATCCCTGCCCACACCAAAACTGATTGGTGTCTTAGTCTAATAATAAAGAGTTATTATCAGAAGAGGACGTCATAGGTTGAAATCCTCTCTAAAAAAAAAATTAAAACCAATAACAATTTACCACCTATGATTTATTATGAAAGTGTTGTGAAAAATATTGTGGATGTAACAATTTTTTTTTATAATAACTTTATTTTTAGTTGTGATTGGTTCCAGTATAATATATTATTATTTTATTTTGACCTATAATGAATTAACACATCATCAATTGTGAAAATATTGTGCCAATTTGTTGTGTTAACATTTTATTATAATGTGAAGCAGTGCAAATTGGACAAACCAAAAATAATATAGCAAATCTATTAAAGCTTTACACATTCACACACACACCAAAAAAAAAAAAAAGCAGCTAGTGAAACAGTGAAAATTGAACAAACCAAAAGTACTATAGCGAAGCTACCGTAGCTTTTCTCATTCACTCGTGTTGTGAAAAATGTTGTTGTTGTATCATTTTTTTTTTCATAATACTTTTATTTTTAGTTGTGGTTGGTTCCAATATGATATTTTATTTTGACATATAAGGAATTAACACCTCAATAATTATGAAAATATTGTGGCAATTTATTGTGTTACTAACTTATTATATATAAACTAGGTAACTACTAACTAACAGTTCATATGTCTATAAAAAAATTTAAAAACAAAAAAGTTCAACTAATGATGTTACTACGAGAAAAAAGAAAAAGAAAAAAGAAGGGGGCAGTGAACAATGCAAGTTAAATAAACCAAATACCCTGTAGCTATAGGAAATGTTGTTGTTGTATCATTTTTTTTTTTTCAAAATACCTTTATTTTTAGTTGTGGTTGGTTCTAGTATGATATTTTATTTTGACTTATAAGGAATTAACTCCTTAATAATTATGAAAATATTGTGACAATTTATTATGTTACTAACTTATTATATATAAACCGTGTAACTGCTAACTAACAATTCATATGTCTATAAAAAAATTTAAAAACAAAAAAAGTTCAACTGCCAATGTTACTACGAAAAGAGGGGGGGGGGGGTGGCAATGAATAGTGCGAGTTGAATAAACCAAATACACTGTAGCTATAAGGATTGACTCTTTTTAAGATAAAATTGTTTTTTTGAAGTATTATTAAACCATGTATTTAAATTTAGAATAGTTATTTAACATATGACAATCTATTTAGTATGATAATTTTTTAGGAAAATATATTTGGTATCAAATGACACTATGTCAACGGTATCAAAATTCAATAAGTATGAGACATGTCAGCAAAAAATAACTAACACACTAACAATTGAAAGACATGTGTTAGTGGGTAGTTATTTTTGCACATGTCTCTTGTTTATTGGATTTTGATATGGATGACGTGGTATCATTTGATACAAAATACTTCTTCATTTCTTAGAACCTATTTACTAAAGATAGTATCTACTCACAAAAAATATTCTACTAAGAATGATAACAAATGTCGTCATCCTCCAACAATAAACAACTAAGTTTTGATAAAATATTGTCACAATATTTAAATTTTCACAATAAATAATGACACATGCTATGATTGAAACTTTTCATCAAATTAAATACAACCATTTTTATAATTTTACTGTGACATATGGTGGGCTCTAGTATGATATTTTATAATTTTATTTTAGAGTAATGCTACATCCACAACATTTCACAATAAATCCTAGGTGGTAAATTGTTATTGGTTTTTAATTAGGACAACCACTTTAAACTATGCATTAAAAAAAAAAAAAAAAAAAAAACAACAACAACAACAACAACAACAACAAACAAAAAACCAATAGAAGAAAATTGTGACTGAAACAGTGAATTTTTGCTCACCAAATTTGAGTCTGACTAAAGAAGTTTAAGAATACAACAAAATGTCACAATATTTTCACAATACCTTTATTTTCAACTGTGGTAAGTTTTAGTTTGATATATTATTATTTATTTTATAGAAATGCTATCTTTATAATATATTTATAACAAATTCTAAATAACAAGTTGTTATTGATTTTAAAATGGGCCCACAATTGATATCAATTTTTTATCCATCAATAGTAACTTACCTATGATTTGTTGTGAAATTAATGTGAAATGTTGTGAACTTAACATTTTTTTATTTGATCTATAAGAAACTGAGACCTCAACAATTGTGAAAATATAGTGATAACAACAAGTGTTACAACATATTCACAAAACATTTATTTTCAGTTGTGGTTGGTCACAGTCTCATATTTTATTATTTTATTTCGACTGATAAGAAATTAACACCTCAATTATTGTGAAATTATTATGAAATTTGTTGTATCATGCTGGCATATAAATATTTAAAAAAAGTACAAATTGATGACTGAAAAAAAAAAAAAAAAAAAAAAAAAAAAAAGTCAATGAAGTGATGAACAGAACATATTGAACAAACCAAAAAGTGCCTTAGCTTTTACTCATTCACACAACAAGTACTACAACATTTTCACAAAATATTTATTTTCAGTTATGATTGGTCACAGTCTCATATTTTATTATTTTATTTCAACCTATAGGAAATTGACACCTCAATAATTGTGAAAATATTTTGAAATTTATTATGTTAGTATAACAATATATATGTCAGCTCATATAAATATTTAAAAGAAAAAAAAAAGCACAAACAAATGACGGAAAAAAGAAAATTGTTTTGTCAGTATAACAATATATATGCAAGCTCATATAAATATTTAAAAGAAAAAAAAAACACAAATCAATGACTAAAAAAAAAATTTTGTTGTATCAATATAATAATATATATACCAGCTCAAAAAAAAAGCACAAACCAATGACCAAAAAAAAAAAAAAAACCAATGAATTGATGAACAGTACATATTGAACAAACCAAAAAGTATTGTAGCTTTTACACACTCACATAACAAGTTTTACAATATTTTTACAAAACATTTATTTTCAATTGTGATTGGTCATAGTTTCATATTTTATTTTGACCTATAAGAAATTGGCATCTCAATAATTATGAAAATATTATAAAATTTGTTATGTCAGTATAACAATGTATATGCCAGTATAACAATATATATATGCCAACTCCTGTAAATATTTAAAAGAAAAAAAAAAAAAAAAACCGTTGACTGGAGGAAAAAAATATATATATTTGTAGGCACTGTATCTACTGTGCATTTGCGCATTCACGCTTTATATATATATATATATATATATATCATGCATTCTCCTCCTTTGTAGAGTCTCTCTAGTTGCCTCGTCTACAACGCCTTCACCTTAGTTGTGTCTTCTCTCAACCATTCCTCAGACCTCCTTAGTTCTTTCCATCTTACTCTTCACACCCACATCTACTTCTCCTTACTTTTTCCCATGGCAGATCCATACTTACACAAATATAAAGCAAAAGCCAATGGCTCATCCGGATCCCCTGCTCTCGCAAGGCCAGGTTCAGCGCATAGATTGTCACTATGGTCAAGCCCAGATGGAGTATACCAACTCAGGTCGCCCCCTTCTACCTATTTTTTTGTTCATAAAAAAAAAAAAGTAAAAGCCATCTTAGCAAAGGCATTTTATTCCATCCATTGTGCTACTTTCAATGCCAAAGATAATCGAAAGAAGGCTCTTGGACCTAGTCCTAGGACTACTGATGGCCATCATTCGATCTCAAAGAATGCTCTTCAGGTATGCCTTTTTGTGATATTGACTTCTCTATTTCTGAATTTTGGATCCAAGTCTACAACTTACCATTTGATTGGAAGTCCCCTGAAAATGCTATTAAAATTGGTAACATTGTAGGTAGATATTTAGAAATAGATAATTCAAATGGTGGGTTTGTGGCTTGGGAAAACTGCCAGGTTGTAAACGAGTCAAGTTTTGTCAAGTATTGAATATTCAAGCTTAGTTCAACAATAAATATAAAATGTTCAAACTTGGTTTGAACTTGAACCAAGCCTACAAACTATGTTTGAGGTTTAGCTTGCCAAATAGTCCAAAAGCTTGAGCTCGACTTGGTTTTGGCTTGACTTGATTCATTAGTCAAGTCGAGCTTAAACTAAAGCTTAATATTAAGTTTTTGAGCTCAAAATACAATACAAGTACATTATTAAGCCCATTTAATTCCAATTAATTAAAAGGCTTAATAAGATATTTGTTTATTTTCCAAGCTCATATCAATTATATTACTAAGCCCATAAACTAGCATTAGCTCGGCAATTTTTTTATCAAGCCCTATTATTCATGAGCTCGTTCATGAACCTTTTTTTTTTTTTTTTTCTTGAGCTCAAGTCGTTTACTAAACAAGCCTAAGTTTAAGGCTTAAGTTTCGCTTACTTATAAACAAACAAATATTAATGAGCTTTTATCAAAAGTCTGAGTTGTTTAAGAATGGTTTGGTTTATTTAAAGCCTAATTAATGGCTTGTTTGGAAGTTTAGAGAGAGAGGAGAGTAGAGGGGAGTAGAGGGAAAGGAAGTAGTGGGGAGGAGAGTAGAGGAGAATGATTCACCTTCACCTTATTTGGATGTTTTTAAAATTAGTAAGGGGGAAGGGAGTAATTAGCCCTTCCCCTTGTGTAATTTTGTTAATATAATAAGGGTAAATTAGGTAATTTACTTGGTCAATAGTTTATGTACTCTACTCCCCCTCCAAATCTCTCTAATTTGGGGGAATTAAAATTGGGGGGCTAGAGGGAGTCCAAACCCCTCCAAACTCCTCCAAACCCCTCCTCCTCATTCTTTAAAAAACTTTCAAACAAGGTAATTGCATTACTCTCCCTCCCTCTACTCTACTCCCCCTCCTTTTTTAAACATCCAAACATGCCATAAAGTTGGAATTGATGTTACTCAGCCACTCTTATGTGATTTCTATCTATACTGATGTGGCAAGCTCGGCCACACTAAATCCCAATGCTTAATTCCTGAAGCCTCCATAAAAAAATAGTAGCAAAGCTCACATTGGGCCAAAAGATTATGGTCCATGTTTAGCAGTTAATGTTGTAGAACATAGACCCCTGACCTTGCTCGAACTACTAGATGAAGAAGCTAAGAGCACTAGCATTGGATGTGTTAAATGCTAAATTTGCAGCATTAAGCAATACCAAAGATTAAAAAAATAAAAAATAAAAGCCCCTCCATTTAATGCCAACATCTTTTAGCATTACCTACAGTGCTATAAATAAAAATCACAAGGTTACGCATTGTACAGAAAGGTGCAAAATTTGAGAAAATGTTTTCGATGCAGTACATATTTCAAATGATACTAAACATGAATTAAACTGTTTAGATTCAGAAAGAAATTCACAAAATCACTTAGTTATGAGTTTCCCAAGTGACATAAAGGACTAGCTTAATCCTCTTTTTTCCCAAGGCACTGCATCACCATATTAGTTTTACACGAGCTACTTTCTACATATCATGTTCAAAGAAGCTCATCATCCAAGTAATCTAAATGCACACATAAACAACCCTACAGGTTAGCTGAAAGCTACTGTGATCGGTATGTCCTACAGAAGCTCTAGAGTCCACAAACAAACAAACCAATTGCTTTCTCCACTTCTCAAATCTACAATTCTTTTCTTATTTTTGGCCTTGATGAGTTCATAAAACTCTTGGATGTGAGATGTCCAATTTGAACATATATAGGAGTTACATATACCAAAGGTCCTACAACCTGATGGAAGTAGCCAGTCATGAATGTTAATAGATAATTTGATAAGTGCGTAAGTATTGAGTGTTCAGACAGCAGAAAATAACTAGTTAACATTAATTGTTTTTATTACTCATATTGTGTTGAAAGCAGGCGTATTGATTAACAAAGAGGTTCAATTAAATCATTTTTCACATATCCGATGAAGGCCAAAACCATCCTCTAAATTGGACTAGTCACGTAAAATACAGCCCCCAAGCACAAGCAACAATAAAGCTCTTTTAAGTGTTGGTAATGGCTAATGTACCCAAAAGTAGTGGCAGAGCCAGAAATTTTTCTAAAGAGAGGCCAAGTTAAGGGTTTATTTGGCACTCACTTATTTTGCTGAAACTGAAAACTTTTTGCTAAAAGTATTGTAGATAAAAGTAAAAATTAGCTGAAATAATACAATAAAACTCATGAATAGTACCAATAAATGCAGTAGAGCTAATAAATAGTAGCAAAAATAAGTTAAATAGTAAAATAGGCTAGCTTTTTAATTTTTGTCAAATACACACTAAGTATGAAAAAAAGTTTCATAACTAAAAAAAAATGTTTTATTTCAGAAATTAATATTAACTCTAAAGTTTTGGCTTATATTTTTGGGTGCTATACCAAAATAATTTATAATTGATTCTTTATAATTTGGTAATTCGATAGTTGGGGACAGAAGATTTGAGCTTTAGATTGTATTGAAAACACCAACAAATATTCATTGAACTATAAGACTTTTGATAATTTATAATTGATTCTAAAGTTTTTTTTCGTAATCTCTTTATGTGCAGTCAGAAAAAAACCAAACAACTAAGGTGTAAATTCGTTTATATAAAATAATTATACTGCTACTTGTTCAAATATAATTATATAAATACAAATACTCAAACCATATTATCAAATAAACCATAACAAGCCAGCCACCATTATGAAATTTAAAAAATAAAATACAAATTGTAAATTATAAATGATGGTAGCTGTTAACCACTCTGTACATAAAATAAACATAATAAAATATATCAATATATTACAAATATCAATAAAGTAGTCAATAAACAACTAAACATAAAATCCTAAACTAACCACAGAAACCCAAAAGGGCCAAAACAGACCAACAGAGAGAGATATTACCACTGGCCACACTCGTCGAGTCCAGCTATGGCTTAGCCACAATTTTGGTCACAAAACAGCAACTTGTGGAGGCAAAGTGTCGAAACTTTGGAATGTGGAGACAATGGCAACGACGTGAGGGAATTTTTTATTTATTTTTTATTTTATTCAAGTAACTGCAGATATGTATTAGAAATTATTTTTTTTCTCTTTCCTTGTTGATTATTATTATTATTATTATTATGGAACTCTTTAAGGAGTTAGATTTGGGAATTTGTTATATGCGGGATAGGCCAAAACTTTTATTTCATTGGGTTGTTTCAAATGATTTTTTCTGTCCAGAAACGTTAAAGATACAAACTTTTTTATAAAAAATTTTACAAACTATGGTGAATGGTTATTGGTAAATGAAAAAGTGATATTAATGGTGGGTCTAGATAAAAACCAATAAGAAGTAAGTCACATCATTGGTTTGTAAAAATATTGTAAAATAGTTTGTGGCTATAACATTACTTTTTTGTTTGGATATTTTCTTATCTCAAAATCCTAGGGTGCGGTATTTTAGAACTCGTTTAGTAATGTTGTTCTAGTAACGTTATTTATATTTTTTGTAAATATATGTGAGTGAAAAAATATGTGAAAATACGTGTAATGTTATTTAACTATTGTTTAAACAACGGCAACAAACAGTATAATGAAGGTATTCTTGAGTCTTTCAAACCTTCTCGATTATAAGGCGGGAGATCCACTTTCCCCTTATTTTTTTATTCTAACTGTGGAGGTTTTGAGTCAGCTTATTAAGGAGAAGTGCACTGGAAAAGTGTGGAATTCTGTTAAAATTTCTATGGGGGACCTAGCTTCTTGCATCTATTTTTTGCCGAAGATCTTATGCTCAAAACAGATTGGTGTGACTGTGGAAGTGTCAAGAGGTGTGTAACTGTGTAACTGTGCAGATTGGGTAGATATTTAGGATTTCCTGTAAGGCATGCTGGTTAGCAAGGTGGAAAGCTAGGCTTCTATCCTTGGCTGGTAGAACTGTTCTAATCCAATCCAATCCACTTACTCGGCTAATCATGGAACTGTCCTATTGTGCAATTTGTTGCACTACCTTCTAATTTACTTAATAACATTAATCCTGTTAAATGGAACTTTCTATGGGGATCCTCTGATGATTCTAAGAAAATGCATTGGATCGGGTGGAGGAAAGTTACTAAATGCAAAAAGGATGGTGGCTCAGGCCTCCAATCAAACCAGGATAAAAATCTAGCTCTTCTGGCTAAGCTTAATTGGAGGTTCAACACCAAGAGAGAATCTGTTTAAGCGAGAATCTTGGATAAAAAATACTGCTCCCCTAGTAGGCTGGCCTCCTTAAATCCTGACAGGTTACCTTGTTCTTGCAATTGGAAAGCCTTAAGAGAAGATGCTGATGTTTATAACGAGGGCACTCGGTGGGTTAGTAATGTTAGCTTTTGGAATGATGCTTGGTTGTCTGTGGAACCTCTAAGGAAGCTTAGATACATGGTCCCTTATATCTCCAAGACTAGGAGGTGGATAAACCAAAGCAACACCATTTATTTCCTTTGCTCCTCCTCTTCGTGTGATCTTAGAAATAATAGCTACACCATTCTCTATGCTGCTATAAATGACGACAAGCTGGCTTGGGGTTTAGAGTATGTATAAGTCCATTGGGCTTTAAGCCCACTATGTTTATTTATATTCTTAGAACCACTTCTCTATCCTTCATGGGTATCTCTGACGCCACGCTATTAGAGTCTATAGACTACAAAACCACAAGACCACTACCACTATCACCATTGCTCTAATCATCTCACTATTGCTACTACCCAATCAAGCAATAATCAGCCCAAACCTCACGAACCGGTAGTTTATTATTATTTGAGATATGTTTATGGAATAGTTTTGTATATGTTTCACAAGTTACTGTTTGGCCCACAAAAATATGGACTTGGGTCTTGACAATTGGTCACATTCATATGGATCATACAATTTCGACAATATAAGCCATGTTTGAAGAATTCTTTGTTCTTGCTAGTTCCTTGTATTCCTGGTTCGATCCTTTCCACCATTTCTTTGTGATAGCCAAGTCAGCATCCTTGAGATACCGCTGTTTTGATGCCTCTTTGAGTCATGGATTCTTTTTTCGTGTCTTGAAATGATATCGAATAAAAAATAGAACAAGAAACTCATGCCATAGATCAATGATGAAGATCACACTTATTACATAGTCTAAATCTTCTGTCTCATTTTTCTTGCTTCACTTTATACTCCACCAATAAATATTTGTCATGTGTTCACCTAATTAATTAAACACTACTATTAATTAATAATTGTAGTATTAATAAGTCAATAATGATAGTATTTAATTAATTAGGTGAACACATAATAAGTATTTATTGGTAGAGTATAGAGTGGAACAGGAAAAGTGGGACAGGAGATTTGGACTCCTTATTACAAGGCAGCTCCTACATAGGTTCAAACTTCAAAGGCATCACCCTTTCTCTTTTTTCTTTTTCTTTTTTCTTTTTTTTTTTTTATGCATCTTTTTTCTTTTTTTTTTTTTCTTTTTTTTTTAAAACCATCAGAATCAGACATATGCCGCTCACAATTTAATATATAAATTGTGCTTGTTTATATTGCATAGCAAAGCATAATTAGATACTGTCATTTCATAGGAATCATAAGGTATCTAATACCTTTCCCACAAGTAATAGAAGCCTCAAATTTCTATTTTTTATTCAAGATACGATTTGACTTAGCCTAAGTTAAAGGATTTCAATATCCTTAAAACTTGACCATAGGTTAAAACCAATCAAATCATAGTGATTAATCACATCTTAGAAATCTCAATGCTTGTAGGCCACTTCATTCACTTTATTTCATCTCCAACACATGGTCACTAGCCCCCAAGTTAGCACAAGTAGTGCAAACAAATAAGGATGAACTCTCACACACTTGAGAGTGAGAGCGCACACAAAGAGACTAGATTCATCATTTAGTGGTGGCCTGATTGAGACTTGGAATCAACACACTCAACTTACAATCTATATTTTTCTATTGCAAGTGGAAAATTTAAACAACTCTACAATAAAAAAAAAATAACTCTGTTTGGGTGAATGGTTTACTAATATAACATTTTTCTGGTTTTAGCATTGAATTAATACATTAATACTTCAATTCGAAGTCATAGATTTTTAAATGATTAAGTCAAGTTTTTTTATTGGCTTAAAATAAAATGTCTCATCATAAATTGAAAGAACTCTATTTTTCTATAAGTTCTCCTCTACATAAACAAAAGATTTCAAGCAGTATCTCCTGCAAATAAGTTTGATTATATACTTTGTCTTTTCATAAATATGTTTAGTAGGATGATTTGAACTCTATATACTCAAATAACAGTTTTCTATTAACAATATATTTTCTTTCAAAATCTTTAAAAATAGGTTCTTGGATGGAACATATTGTGATTATTGGTTTATCTATTTTTAAACATCAACTTAAAAAGTATGGGACTTGTATGAATATACATGTTCTTTTGAAAAAGAAAAAGAAAAAAGCGCATTAACATAGCAATAATTTTTAAATTTTGTGACCCTAGCTAAAAGGCATTACTCAAATTGTAAGGTTTTTAATGTAAAATTACTCATACTTCTAAAAGGTCATTATTATTCTACACACTTATTTAAATATATATATATATATATATATGTATATATGTATATTGTATCAATCAATTTATAGATTAAATAGTGATTTTTATCTCAAAGTGTCAAATCATTCAATTTTTATATAAGAGACAAGAGTTAAATACTTAGTTATTATTCTCAATCTAAATTAAACATAAGATATTTTTCAAAGCAGGAGTGAATCAATGGGCAAGACATTGAAGTGCAAACTATAGACCCTGTCTTTACCACTTTCCATCCCTCATTAGTTCTGGTCTAGTTTCCTCATCTCTCAAAACTTGATAACTTATAACGTTTTATCCAAATTTCATATTTGTTATAGAAATGAAGTTATTAATGGTCAGCATTTAACAAGAGAAACAAATTTAGAGAAATTTGGAATGTGTGTTTTACATAGTTTCCATCATTGCATGAGCATTTATATGCATCATAGTGACTCAGACTATCGTGCCGCTATACATTACAAAAAAAATAGAACTTGCTTTTCATTTTGGAATGTGTTTATTTGTATGTTACAAAAGGCATCTTATGAAGCACCTTTAGATTTGCTAAGCATTCTCTCCCTCTCAACATGAATGCACATGTGCATAAACAATATATTTATGTATAACCAACACTGTCAATACCCTCTCATCGATATGGGGAATGGTCGACCACCCGTGACATTAATGTGCAAATGAGCGAAATAAGGCAACGAGGACTTTCCTTCCTTTCCTTCGTTCTTTTGGAGGAGAATGTGCAGTATGAATGAGTGCGTGATGAATGTGTGAACCCTAAATGCATGTTTCTTTTATCTAATTTTTTTACAAGCAAAAATACTCTTTACACCTTCTAAGTTTAGGGCCACTTCAAAGTCAGTTGCTTGACTTCAGTGGTTTCAATTTACAATGATGTCAACTTTTTGTCCAAAATGATGTCGTTTATGGATGAGATAATGTCAAGATATAATAGCCAATAGTGTAAGTTGCAAGGTATGAAAGTTGAGGAACTGATTTATAAGTGACCCTAAACCTAGAGGGTGTAAAGTGAATTTTCAACACTTTTTCAAAAAGGTATTTTACGAGCTAAGAAAAGTATACCACCCAAGAAGATGTTTGCTTTGTACATTGCTCGATTGTGATTTGTGAGACACTCCAGATCCCGAAGTTGGAAAATGAAACAAGTGCTAGAAAGATCAATTTAGGATCTTACATATCTTTGAATAACCATAAATGAAAACCAACTCGCATGGGTCATTAATGCTCTTATGGTCTTGTTGTAGAACAAACGACTTGAAGGACAAAACTAGTGAAGAAAGACTTCCAAAGAATCAATCTAGATTCTAGATAGAAGGGTAACAGTGTATTATAATTGTAGTCCCCTCATATTGCAACCATCAAAACCCACAATTTTTTAAACCTTTTTAGCACTGGAGGTAAAATGATAGCTTTGCGTAGGCATTTTTTATTTTTATTTTTTATAAATAAATAGTAGGGAGCTCAAACTACAGATGGCAAGGACCCGTTTGGTACATGTGTTTAAAAACTGAAAATTGTTGTTTGAAAAATTTCGTGAAAATATGTGTGGGTGAAAAAATGCATTAAAATGTGTGAAATATTGTTTAAAAACTGAAAATGGTTATTTGAAAATACTAACCAAACACCCCCCAAGCATTCCAATTTCCAAATGATTCTAATACGATTGGACTATCCCTTTAACCCTTCTTTATTGGTTTTCAAGCTCAATTGACATGTGATGCTTTTAGGTAATGAGTTTTGTTGAATTTTTTTTTTTTTAATGAATAAATGTTGAGCTATAAGATATGGTTTGTGAACGTCATTGATCATGCTTGTGCACCATGATTTAAACTACTCACAATATTTATTTAATATATTTTGAACCATTGACAAAACATTATAACTTTTTTTTTTTTTTAAATAGTATAAGTTTAAATTTATTGTTAATCCTTAAAATTTAGCCAATGAACCATTTTAGTCCATTATATAACTTGATTAAACTAAAAATTAATACATCATTTTATAGGAACAAAAACGACCACTATAATTTATTAGGAACTAAAATCAAATTTATTGAAGAGTAAAAGCGATTAATTGGAATCATTTTAAATTTTAAAAACTATAATCATTCATAAACTTTCTTTTAATGATTCATTTTTTTTTTTTTACAAAAGAAGAGGGTATTTTGACCCACAATGTACTGCCAAATCATGGAATGGCAAGGTACACGTTGACGGACAAAAGAGAATAATAATTAGAAGAGCAAAAAGAAGGAAGGAGGCCAGCAGTGCAAGGCACTCTGAAATGAGAAAAAGTGCCGACAAAGCATCCCTTTATTCTAAAATCAGCACATACCCAAACAGATAACACCAATTTCTTTTTACCTTCTCCTCTTCTTTTTATTTCCTCCCAACAAATCTAAAACAAAAATAGAATAAATTACTAATTTTTAAAAAATGTCAACTTACTAAATCATCCACATCTATTTTTAGTCACAATTTACTTGATAAGTCAGATCCACGTCTATTTTTAGTCACGATTTACTTGATAAGTCAGATGATTTATATTTAACTAATACGTGTGAAAATGCAAATTACATCAATTAAACTCGGTCATTTGTTATTTTAGTCATTTAAGTTTTATATTTGTTATTTTGGCTTAGTAAATTTTCATTTCGTGTTGGTGTTAGTTCGTCCTCCATTCTGTTAAAAACGTTATCATTAAGAGCGACTGCTTTTTTTTTTTTTAAGAGGAAATTTTAATAAATTTTTTAGCCTTAAAAATTTATCAATTTATAATAAACAGGAGAGAATAACTAAAAATACTATAAACAAAACTTAAAGAATGAGAATGAAAATTAACCAAACTTAATTGTTGTAATTTGCATCTTTTTTTATGCATCTTTTTTCTTTTTTTTTTTTCTTTTTTTTTTAAAACCATCAGAATCAGACATATGCCGCTCACAATTTAATATATAAATTGTGCTTGTTTATATTGCATAGCAAAGCATAATTAGATACTGTCATTTCATAGGAATCATAAGGTATCTAATACCTTTCCCACAAGTAATAGAAGCCTCAAATTTCTATTTTTTATTCAAGATACGATTTGACTTAGCCTAAGTTAAAGGATTTCAATATCCTTAAAACTTGACCATAGGTTAAAACCAATCAAATCATAGTGATTAATCACATCTTAGAAATCTCAATGCTTGTAGGCCACTTCATTCACTTTATTTCATCTCCAACACATGGTCACTAGCCCCCAAGTTAGCACAAGTAGTGCAAACAAATAAGGATGAACTCTCACACACTTGAGAGTGAGAGCGCACACAAAGAGACTAGATTCATCATTTAGTGGTGGCCTGATTGAGACTTGGAATCAACACACTCAACTTACAATCTATATTTTTCTATTGCAAGTGGAAAATTTAAACAACTCTACAATAAAAAAAAAATAACTCTGTTTGGGTGAATGGTTTACTAATATAACATTTTTCTGGTTTTAGCATTGAATTAATACATTAATACTTCAATTCGAAGTCATAGATTTTTAAATGATTAAGTCAAGTTTTTTTATTGGCTTAAAATAAAATGTCTCATCATAAATTGAAAGAACTCTATTTTTCTATAAGTTCTCCTCTACATAAACAAAAGATTTCAAGCAGTATCTCCTGCAAATAAGTTTGATTATATACTTTGTCTTTTCATAAATATGTTTAGTAGGATGATTTGAACTCTATATACTCAAATAACAGTTTTCTATTAACAATATATTTTCTTTCAAAATCTTTAAAAATAGGTTCTTGGATGGAACATATTGTGATTATTGGTTTATCTATTTTTAAACATCAACTTAAAAAGTATGGGACTTGTATGAATATACATGTTCTTTTGAAAAAGAAAAAGAAAAAAGCGCATTAACATAGCAATAATTTTTAAATTTTGTGACCCTAGCTAAAAGGCATTACTCAAATTGTAAGGTTTTTAATGTAAAATTACTCATACTTCTAAAAGGTCATTATTATTCTACACACTTATTTAAATATATATATATATATATATATGTATATATGTATATTGTATCAATCAATTTATAGATTAAATAGTGATTTTTATCTCAAAGTGTCAAATCATTCAATTTTTATATAAGAGACAAGAGTTAAATACTTAGTTATTATTCTCAATCTAAATTAAACATAAGATATTTTTCAAAGCAGGAGTGAATCAATGGGCAAGACATTGAAGTGCAAACTATAGACCCTGTCTTTACCACTTTCCATCCCTCATTAGTTCTGGTCTAGTTTCCTCATCTCTCAAAACTTGATAACTTATAACGTTTTATCCAAATTTCATATTTGTTATAGAAATGAAGTTATTAATGGTCAGCATTTAACAAGAGAAACAAATTTAGAGAAATTTGGAATGTGTGTTTTACATAGTTTCCATCATTGCATGAGCATTTATATGCATCATAGTGACTCAGACTATCGTGCCGCTATACATTACAAAAAAAATAGAACTTGCTTTTCATTTTGGAATGTGTTTATTTGTATGTTACAAAAGGCATCTTATGAAGCACCTTTAGATTTGCTAAGCATTCTCTCCCTCTCAACATGAATGCACATGTGCATAAACAATATATTTATGTATAACCAACACTGTCAATACCCTCTCATCGATATGGGGAATGGTCGACCACCCGTGACATTAATGTGCAAATGAGCGAAATAAGGCAACGAGGACTTTCCTTCCTTTCCTTCGTTCTTTTGGAGGAGAATGTGCAGTATGAATGAGTGCGTGATGAATGTGTGAACCCTAAATGCATGTTTCTTTTATCTAATTTTTTTACAAGCAAAAATACTCTTTACACCTTCTAAGTTTAGGGCCACTTCAAAGTCAGTTGCTTGACTTCAGTGGTTTCAATTTACAATGATGTCAACTTTTTGTCCAAAATGATGTCGTTTATGGATGAGATAATGTCAAGATATAATAGCCAATAGTGTAAGTTGCAAGGTATGAAAGTTGAGGAACTGATTTATAAGTGACCCTAAACCTAGAGGGTGTAAAGTGAATTTTCAACACTTTTTCAAAAAGGTATTTTACGAGCTAAGAAAAGTATACCACCCAAGAAGATGTTTGCTTTGTACATTGCTCGATTGTGATTTGTGAGACACTCCAGATCCCGAAGTTGGAAAATGAAACAAGTGCTAGAAAGATCAATTTAGGATCTTACATATCTTTGAATAACCATAAATGAAAACCAACTCGCATGGGTCATTAATGCTCTTATGGTCTTGTTGTAGAACAAACGACTTGAAGGACAAAACTAGTGAAGAAAGACTTCCAAAGAATCAATCTAGATTCTAGATAGAAGGGTAACAGTGTATTATAATTGTAGTCCCCTCATATTGCAACCATCAAAACCCACAATTTTTTAAACCTTTTTAGCACTGGAGGTAAAATGATAGCTTTGCGTAGGCATTTTTTATTTTTATTTTTTATAAATAAATAGTAGGGAGCTCAAACTACAGATGGCAAGGATCCGTTTGGTACATGTGTTTAAAAACTGAAAATTGTTGTTTGAAAAATTTCGTGAAAATATGTGTGGGTGAAAAAATGCATTAAAATGTGTGAAATATTGTTTAAAAACTGAAAATGGTTATTTGAAAATACTAACCAAACACCCCCCAAGCATTCCAATTTCCAAATGATTCTAATACGATTGGACTATCCCTTTAACCCTTCTTTATTGGTTTTCAAGCTCAATTGACATGTGATGCTTTTAGGTAATGAGTTTTGTTGAATTTTTTTTTTTTTAATGAATAAATGTTGAGCTATAAGATATGGTTTGTGAACGTCATTGATCATGCTTGTGCACCATGATTTAAACTACTCACAATATTTATTTAATATATTTTGAACCATTGACAAAACATTATAACTTTTTTTTTTTTTTAAATAGTATAAGTTTAAATTTATTGTTAATCCTTAAAATTTAGCCAATGAACCATTTTAGTCCATTATATAACTTGATTAAACTAAAAATTAATACATCATTTTATAGGAACAAAAACGACCACTATAATTTATTAGGAACTAAAATCAAATTTATTGAAGAGTAAAAGCGATTAATTGGAATCATTTTAAATTTTAAAAACTATAATCATTCATAAACTTTCTTTTAATGATTCATTTTTTTTTTTTTACAAAAGAAGAGGGTATTTTGACCCACAATGTACTGCCAAATCATGGAATGGCAAGGTACACGTTGACGGACAAAAGAGAATAATAATTAGAAGAGCAAAAAGAAGGAAGGAGGCCAGCAGTGCAAGGCACTCTGAAATGAGAAAAAGTGCCGACAAAGCATCCCTTTATTCTAAAATCAGCACATACCCAAACAGATAACACCAATTTCTTTTTACCTTCTCCTCTTCTTTTTATTTCCTCCCAACAAATCTAAAACAAAAATAGAATAAATTACTAATTTTTAAAAAATGTCAACTTACTAAATCATCCACATCTATTTTTAGTCACAATTTACTTGATAAGTCAGATCCACGTCTATTTTTAGTCACGATTTACTTGATAAGTCAGATGATTTATATTTAACTAATACGTGTGAAAATGCAAATTACATCAATTAAACTCGGTCATTTGTTATTTTAGTCATTTAAGTTTTATATTTGTTATTTTGGCTTAGTAAATTTTCATTTCGTGTTGGTGTTAGTTCGTCCTCCATTCTGTTAAAAACGTTATCATTAAGAGCGACTGCTTTTTTTTTTTTTAAGAGGAAATTTTAATAAATTTTTTAGCCTTAAAAATTTATCAATTTATAATAAACAGGAGAGAATAACTAAAAATACTATAAACAAAACTTAAAGAATGAGAATGAAAATTAACCAAACTTAATTGTTGTAATTTGCATCTCCGTGAATTGCCACGTAACGAGTCGAAAAAAGATTTACCGGAGTGGAAAAATTAAAATTATCTATTTTAAGCCGTAAAAAGAAAACGTGTGTATTGTGCGTGGTATAATTAATTTAACCCCAATTGTCAATAAAAAGGATTGTAAAAAGGAAAAACAGAGAGCCACCCCGCGTTGCCTCTCTGTCTTTTTCCTCTTTACATAAGTTTTTTGGTTTTCTTTCTTTCTCTCTCAAAAGTCCCAACACTCGTAACCAAAACATAAAAACAACTTCTCTCTCTGCTGCTGCTGCTGCTGTTGTTGTTGTTGTTGTTGCTGTTGTTGTTGTTTTCTAAAAACGCAATCTATAGCTGGAGAGACAAAGACACACACACACAGAGACAGAGACAGAGAGAGAAACAAAAAAAAGGTATATATTTATTGTTGTTGTTGTTTTTTTTGATTGAGTCCTGTAATTTCGGGTTCTGATCTAAAGCCTAATTTGGGTCCTGTTTTTTTTCCAATCCGTCAATTCTCTTCGCCATTAATTTCTCTATTTTATCCTTTCATTCCCAGTATTCAATTTATTCCCTATATATTTTGCTAATTTTGTTTAATATTTCTCTCTTTTTTTTTTCCCAAATTTGTTGAGTAATTCATCAAATTTGGGATCTGGGTTTTGCTTATTTTGCTTATAATTTTGGGGTGGCATTGTTAAATTTTTGAAATTTGATTGTGGGTTCTGTTTTATGGAGCGTGGAGATTTTCAACTTCGACGTGGTTTAGTGGTAAGGATTAATGGGTCTCTCTTTGTTTCTTTCTAGGAGATTAGGAATTTTGAGATTCTATGTTGCTTTTTGGGATTTTGATTGGGTGTTCAAATTTCTGGGTTGTGAATGATTTGTGTAATTTGCATTCATGTGGGAATTGTTTCCTTATCTTGGGTTATGTTTTTGGAAAATTTTCACTTTTGTTTTTGTTGTGCTTTCCTTTTTCTTTTTTCTTTTTTTCTTTATTATGGGAACAAATCCTATGATTAAATCCTAGCTAGTGCAATAATTGACCGGATTTACATAAAATAAAATTAATATGATTAATAATTAATTCCTAATCATTTCTGGGTTTTCCAGATTAAGCACATTATTACTTTGCTTTCTCATGTTATATAACTTTTTTTTTTTGAATTATTATTATTTTTGTTTTTATGATATTCAAATAATTATTTCTTCTGCCTTGGATGTGTTAGTTGTCTCTGTGTGATAATATCTGCTTTTAACAAAAACAACTTGAAGACTGTATGAGACCATTAATTTTTTATTTATTGTTTTGTTATTTTTGTTATGTAATTGTGGAAGATTGCATATTGGCTATTTCCCGTATTTTGTCAAATTATTATTTTTAATAATAAATGAATGTTTACACAACCAAGGTGGATTCATTGATTTTTTATTTTTTATTTGAAAAACAAACAAACACACACACACAAGAGAGAGGGAATGAGATTCTAACACAAAGGCTGTAAGATAGGTTGTTTGCGTGGAATTTAGCCTCTTTTGAATTTATATTTTTTAGGTTTTCTGCTATCCAAGCTAATAACCCAGTCTTTTGGATTAAATAATTCAGCAGTTGTAAGCCGACACTGTATACAACATCTTAAATTACTGGCCTTTATCCTTTATCACCATTCTAGGATCCCATTGGCACATTGTTCAATATCATTTGCATATTTATTTTACGATTTGATTGTTAAATTAAGATGTTAAATGTTCAGTGAATATTTGTGGCACCATGCAGGCACATGCGCCTCCTCCTGGTTACTTTGTTCGCCTGGATACCACTAGTGCTCAAGACAGTCTAGATCTGAGGAAGAGAGACAGAATGCGTAGGTGGCTCTGTTGTAGTTGTCAAGCAGAGGAGACTTACCAATCAACCGAAAATGAGCGTTTGAAGAGCCCCAAAAATTATGCAGATGGTATATTGTTTTTGACTCTCACTCTATGCTTGTGTAAATTTGACCAATGGAAAAAGTAAAACAATATATGCATACTGATTTGGTTATAGTAATAGAAGTTAAGAAGTAAATTAATTATTGGTTCCATCTGAAATGTCTTAGTATATCCTATTAACTGTAACATGTGTAGATATGTTTCTCTTTCCAACAGTAAGTAGAAACTGGAGGCCTGAAATATTGATCTGAATTTTGGGAATTGTAAATTTGGTGGGGCTACCTAGAAGCTTTAATATATAAAACTAATAATGCATTTATGCTCTCTAGGCTACAGCCACAGCCACAGCCACCACACAGCTTCTGTCACCATCATAATTGCTAGTTGCATTATTTGAACACCATACTGACTGTGCCACCTTTGTCAAATCATTGCTCTACAGCTAAACATTGTCTTTTTTTTTTGGTTAGTGGGGATTTATTCATGAATGGTTTGATAATTTCCTTCTAAGTTTGTTAATTTCCCTTTCCCTTCTAGATTAAGATCTCTTTGGAATACTTACGTCAGTTACATGAGAAATCTGAATGTAGTGTAAGAATTAAAATATCTTCCTGTTTGTACATTGAATTTGAAACTAATAATTATTTATTTAAAAAAATTAGCATAGAGGTTGTTCACCTCCTATATCAATGTGATTGTTATGGGAGGTGAACACCCTCTTTGATAAATTGCTTGACTGCATCATTAGTAGTTTCAATAGTGAAGTAACTTGTAGAGATTGATTTGCAATATTATGAATTTTATGTGGAATGAGATATAAATTCATCTGTAATAATTTCTAGTCTCTGCCATGCGTACTCACTTTTGACAGATCAGTAAATAATATGTAATCTTATGTTCTTTACCACTTGTATCTCATCTTCTTTGATTTAGGGCACCTAAAAGCCTCTAGGGTGGCAGCTCCTGTCAAACCTGAAGTGCAAAAGCCAGCACCACCAATTGAAGTGCCTGCATTGTCTCTGGATGAACTGAAAGAAAAGACTGATAATTTTGGATCAAAGGCCTTGATTGGTGAAGGCTCATATGGAAGAGTATATTTTGCAAACTTGAGTAACGGAAAAGCTGTGGCAGTGAAAAAGCTTGATGTTTCATCTGAGCCCGACACGGATTCTGATTTTTTGACACAGGTGTCTCTAACATAAATATAGAATCAGTATCTTATCTTTATTAGTAAAGCAATTTAGTTTAATTTTTTATTTTCCTTTTAGTTTGTTGACATATCTGGCTGCATTGATATTCTTGATAGGTTTCCATGGTTTCAAGATTGAAGCATGAAAATCTTGTTGAGCTCCTTGGTTACTGTGTGGAGGGAAATCTTCGTGTGCTTGCATATGAGTTTGCAACCATGGGATCTTTACATGACATATTGCATGGTAGGCAAATGCCAGCTTGTCCTATTTCAAATCTACAATTGGCTTTCACTCACCTGAATTAGTATTGTAGAAAATAGGATTTTGACATGATTAGTATTAAAAATTACAGGTAGGGAGGGGGTGAGGGTATCATCTACTTCCTTAGTAGATTTTATGGATCTCTTTACACTTTAATTTTGAATTCATTTGAAGACTCTATCATTTAAGAGTACTCCCCCCCCCTCCCCCCCCTTTTTTAATAAAATTAATTATGACTGTGTACAAAATTAGGTAGGAAGGGAGTTCAAGGGGCACAACCTGGTCCGACACTTGACTGGATGCAGCGGGTTAGAATTGCAGTTGATGCAGCAAGGGGATTGGAATATTTACACGAGAAGGTTCAACCCTCCATAATACACAGAGATATCAGATCTAGCAATGTGCTTCTCTTTGAAGACTTCAAAGCCAAGGTTGCAGATTTTAACCTTTCAAATCAGGCTCCAGACAATGCTGCTCGCCTCCATTCTACTCGAGTTTTGGGAACCTTTGGTTATCATGCTCCAGAGTAATGTTTCTGAAACTCCATTCTCTTGTGCTTATACTTTCATTATTATTTTCCATGAAGTTATTGTTTAGATAGTTTAATGCTTTGGTTAAATGATTTTTGTGTACATTTTACCGATTGATGCTATACCAACATAATCGCGAAGTATCGGTTTTCATTGTGTTATCAGACTTAAACCATACTGTTACAGCTGTTAATTATTTTCTTTCCTCTTTTTTGTTGTAATTTTTTCATTTTAAATGCTCTAACTAATGCCAATGAGCTCTTATTTTAAATGGCACCTTCTCTTCTTGTTAGAAAAAGGTGAATGGTAAGATCTTGGGTTTATGACCACCAAGTGTTAGTGTAACTTACCAATTAAAAAAAAATAAATAAATAAAAAAAAGGGAAAGAACTGTTAGTTTGGGAAATATTATCTGAAACATGAACCATTTAGGTAATGCAGTAATGCTTGTCCTGAATTAATGCCAGTACAGCTGTTACCTTGAAAAGCAAGTCAAGCATCGGTGCAATGGCAAGTGCCTTTGAAACATCTAAGGAATAGGACAGCCTATTAGCCCAGCAGAATATTCTAATAGAAGGCAATTACAAGGGATCAAATTTTGTTGGTTGAGAGCACCTTAGTACCACGCTTATGGGGTCACTTGTCAAACTCTCCCCCACTTCCTTTTTGCTGAGGAGCACAATCCAAAAGAACAAAATAAATAATAATATTTATAATAATCTACTTTGTTTTTATTCCAATAAACAAAAAAATATGTATCAAATATAGGTAATGCTAAAGCTTTTTTTGAAATTATCTTGAGAGAATTCTTTGGATCTTCAATTGGTAGTTTACATTATGATGACACTTATTCAAAATCAA
Organism: Quercus suber; assembly: GCF_002906115.3. Classification (NCBI taxonomy): domain Eukaryota; kingdom Viridiplantae; phylum Streptophyta; class Magnoliopsida; order Fagales; family Fagaceae; genus Quercus; species Quercus suber. The sequence goes on along the minus strand of NW_027069657.1, from coordinate 643,056 downwards.
TTTGGTTGTCATATTAAAAGAGCCCAATCACTTGATGGTGTTATGTAGCATAAGTTAAGAATGTTTTGAATGGCTTTCAGTAGTCCAGACGGGGCATTTATCCTATAAACTTTATACTCTCGTAATAGTCATATTCAGCGCACTGACATTGTGTTAGATACTGGCACAAGCTGGAAGGCTATATTTTTCTAATAAATATCTCTCTCATCACGGATCTAATTGTTAGTTTGGGCAAAGTTTTAGCCCTCCAACTGTTCTAAAGTGTATGGAGCAGCTGCTTTTCCACACCACAATGATATTTGTAGGCATTCTTGGTATATTAGTATGATCACCATGCAGATTACTTCTTTAAAAGCATTCCATGGAGGTAGAATGGGTTATGACATAAATTCATGGCTGCTTTTCGTTGTTTATTAGAGAGATAATATTGGCTATGAAGGATTTTGTATAATTTGTCCTCTTGAAATGATTTTGCAGGTATGCAATGACTGGACAGTTGACTCAGAAGAGTGATGTATACAGCTTTGGGGTTGTTCTTCTTGAGCTTCTGACTGGGAGGAAACCTGTTGATCATACTATGCCTCGTGGACAACAGAGTCTTGTGACTTGGGTGAGTTTGTCTGCCTTGTTTCTTTCAGTGTGATTATTTTTATTCTGTTTCTCTGGTATGTCTTTTGATTACCTGCACTTTCAAATTTGGTATGGTTTTATCATGCAACTCTTTTTTATAGGCTACTCCAAGGTTGAGTGAAGACAAAGTTAAACAATGCGTGGATCCAAAACTGAAGGGAGAATATCCTCCTAAAGGAGTTGCTAAGGTCTCTCTCTCTCTTCACTCACACACACACACACACACACACACACACACACAAATCTAAGCTCAAATCTAATTTTCATTAATACTTAGTAGCTTGCAAATGTGATCATGCTTTTTGTTTGGGAATGCAGTTGGCAGCTGTGGCAGCATTGTGTGTGCAGTATGAAGCTGAGTTCCGGCCAAATATGAGCATTGTTGTCAAGGCTCTCCAGCCACTTCTGAAGCCAATTGCTCCAGCTCCAGAAACTTGAACAGATCAATTCGGTTTTTTCCTTGTGTTGGAATTTCCTGCCTGTGCACAGTTTGGTTTCATTTGTTTTCTGATTTCATCAAATTCTATATTTATCTTTTTTTTCTTTTTATAATTTCTCGTATATGAGATCGGATGTGTAGGATTGGACTTGCCCCTTCATGCCATTACTAACTGCTGTCCGTTGCTGGTATGCACCTGGGTTTTGAAGTCTATGTAGTCATAAATTGACTATAGGGTTGAGTGTGGAAGATGTGTTTCTCACTGGATATTATTTGCTGCCTGTTCATATTTGTGGTATAAATGGGCTCTCCTTGCATGTATTTGTTATCCTATACAGTAATATGGTTTGAGTCTAGGCTTGATTCCAGCTGAGCTATACATATAATATTAACAGTCTCTGCTTATTTCTCACTTCTATATCTTGACTACAAGAACACATTGGATCTGAAACGTATGTTTAAAAAATGACCCAGTTGCTAGTGTCAGAACGCCCGGTGCAACTACCAACATGTGCTCTAAAGCATAATTAACGTGGAGCAGTTTTATATGGATAAACGAATCCTATATTCCTATGTGATAGTTTAAGAGCCTCATTTAGCAGTTATATATGCTTATAAGTTACTGTCCTTGAGACTTGCTTTGCTCTTGAACATGATTTATGTAAGCGCGTGAACTGAGGCAGGTCTTAGCAGCCATTTTTTTTCCTCTTTCTACTTAGAAATCTTATTCTAGTTGCCATTCCGTTCAGATGCTAATCATATATAGTTTCTCCAGATAAACCCTCGTAAGTCATGACCCGGCAGGTCCATTAATTAAAGCTGTTGCATTCGACTTCAATCAAAGAAAAAGGAAATTATATATATATATATATATATATATATATCTTTCTGTAAGTCATGACCCGGCAGGTCCATTAATTAAAGCTGTTGCATTCGACTTCAATCAAAGAAAAAGGAATTATATATATATATATATATATATATATATCTTTCTAACCTTTAGATGTTTTGAGGGGAAGCAACGGTCTATTCCGGAAATTAAATCTTTCTTGCTTCACACCTTGTTGAGTTGGAGTTTGGTTTCTAATCTTTTTTTCATGTTCTAATTTTCTAGAAATACTTGACCTTTGTAATTTAAGAGCTTAATGTATTGTTACCCCGTACACCCCTGGTCTACTCGATCTTTGATCAATACAATTTCGTTATCATTATCATTATTATTATTTTTAAATTCTTACCTATATAATGGTTTGGGAAACAAAAGTATAGAATAAAAACATATAAGATTAATTTGCATTTTGCCCCTTAAACTATAGGATCAACTTCAATGTCTACAAGGGTTCAAGCAATAACCTTATAGTTACCAGGTGGGGTTAGTTGCTTGTAAGAGTTTGATTAACAGTTAGAAATTAGAATTGTTGTACAGTATGTTCTACGACGTGCAACTAACCTTCTTTTTTTAGAGAGAGTTTAAATCTATAGCGTCCGCTCCTGATGGCGGGGATTGAACCCTAGATCTTTTATTCAACCATTAGAGATTTTACCAGTTGAGCTAACTGAAACCCACCGATGTGCAACTAACCTAAGTGAAGTTCTCATGTCATAAAAATAAAAATAAAAGATGGCCAAAATAAATAATTAAACTAGCCTTTTTAAATATAAATTTGTTGAGGATGTGTTGTGACAAGGGCCAAAAATGCAACAATGGCCAAAACCTCCCCTTGGGTTCATTATAAGTGATTATTTGTGGAGAGTCAAGCCCAAAATTCCAAATGTATAATGAAAAAAGACTAATAATGCTTTAACAAGAGAGAAAATTGAAATACCAATGGCAAATGTGGAAAAATACTTAAAAACAATAGGTTTGAAATTTCGATCCATAGATAGCAAAAATAGGAAATTGAGAGAGGTCGTGAGGAAGAGAAGAGTTCCTTTATACCAATATTTCTACCCCAAGCTTTAGAATTGTGAAAATGTCTACTAGCTAAGTGTGCTTTTACTTTAAAGTTTCAGCTCCAAGGGTAAAACGTGATTTGCTTGTTTTGAATCTAATTGGGGCATTTTGTATTGAATTTGGGGTGTTCTTAGTGATTGATTTTTGGTCAATAGAAGAGGCTTTGAACCCTAAATGTATCAATCAAAGAGGTTATTGCTAGATTTGCTTTAATTGGATAAGAGAGTTAGCATGTTTTTTTACATAATTTGGGAAATAAAATGATTTGCTCTCTTTGGTTGATTTAAATTAGTCGTTTTAGACTATTAGAATGCTCACCTAACTAAGGGCTAGCAGCTAAAGTTGGGCAATGAAAGTCAACCATGTTTTACAGGCAAAAAATGTTAGTGCTGAAAACTTGGGTTACAAACAGTAGGAGCATAAGCCCTTGTAAGGTAAGAATTTGAGTTCTCCCCCATCTGATTGTATCCTACCGCGGTGCCTGGCGCGGTGCGGTTTTGCCCCTCGTCCCCGAGTGCAAGACCAAGCAAGGGCTAGACCTTGTACTTGTAATCCCACATCGGTTAGAGAGAGCGCCCCACTACCCTTTATAACGCTTCAGGAGCTTGGGTAGTGTACCACTACTCACATGTGAGTAGTGGTACACTACCCAAGCTCCTGAAGCGTTATAAAGGGTAGTGGGGCGCTCTCTCTAACCGATGTGGGATTACAAGTACAAGGTCTAGCCCTTGCTTGGTCTTGCACTCGGGGACGAGGGGCAAAACCGCACCGCGCCAGGCACCGCGGTAGGATACAATCAGATGGGGAGAACTCAAATTCTTACCTTACAAAAAGCGCTTTTTGGGTTAGGATGAGCCTTAGCTTGCCTCCGCCCCATCTGATTGTATCCTACCGCGGTGCCTGGCGCGGTGCGGTTTTGCCCCTCGTCCCCGAGTGCAAGACCAAGCAAGGGCTAGACCTTGTACTTGTAATCCACATCGGTTAGAGAGAGCGCCCCACTACCCTTTATAACGCTTCAGGAGCTTGGGTAGTGTACCACTACTCACATGTGAGTAGTGGTACACTACCCAAGCTCCTGAAGCGTTATAAAGGGTAGTGGGGCGCTCTCTCTAACCGATGTGGGATTACAAGTACAAGGTCTAGCCCTTGCTTGGTCTTGCACTCGGGACGAGGGGCAAAACCGCACCGCGCCAGGCACCGCGGTAGGATACAATCAGATGGGGGGGAACAAATTCCTACCTTACAGCCCTCATTTGGAGTGGAAATTTTAGGCACAAGCCCTCCTCCATGAGCTTGAGGTGCTACCAACATCCCAAATGGCACACATGTACTTTACTCATGCAAAAAATTTGAAAGAACCCGACCAATACCCTCCAAATCACACACCCTCGATTCCCTAATATGTTACATGGGTTGGACTATGCTTAATAAAATAAAATAAAATACTAGCCTTATCAAATGCCTTCTACACAAAATCCACATTAACCATTTATTGCAAAAATAATACTCTCCCATGGTTCCACCCAAATCGTAAAGGTGTATAAACTGAGTTCTTGAAAGGAAAGAAATGAATATGCCAAACCAAATCAACACGTACCTAAATATAAACATAATCACATTGATGTTAATGATTCCTCTCCTAAATATAAACACAATCACATTGCTAGTTATGATTTCTCTTCTACATTTAACTTTAAAACTGTGCAAAAGACAAATGTACACTTTCAAACCAAAATAACTAATAAAATGACTTCTAAAAAAACCCTAATAAAATGAAATATAACAAAAAAAAAAAAAAAAAAAAAAAAGGAAGATAACAACCTGCCTATATCTAGCCTCAACCCTTACTATAATAATTTCAATGTGTCAAAGGAAACAAACCTTTTTGAAATTGGAGATGGTGATGAAATGAGTAAAAATTTGAGACAATCCAAAAATAATTCTATGCAAAGAAACTAAAAGGATACATGTGAGATATATTTATATAGATATTAGCCTCAGAGTACACACTCACGTGCGTGGTCATAGGCCCTTTTATTTTTTTGGGTAAAGGTTAATAATTTGCATATATTATAATTTAGAAACATAAATTTTTTTTCAAACAAATAAAAATGATAAATTTTAGAGCTAAGCAGAATCTGTAATTTCTTTTTTGAATGTAAAGGGAAAAAATCCTAAAAAATTTTAAGAATTCTCTTTTTAAATTCAAAATGAAAAAATTTTATTTGACATTTATGACCATATTTCTAAATGAAGTTACCTTTTATTAATGAGAGTATTTTTTAATAACATAAAAGTCCAGTTGAAAGAGAGGAATTCTTTTATATATATTATTAGCCTCTAAGCACGCGCATACTCAAAGACTCTTTTATTTTTTTAAATAAAGATTAATAATTTGTGATGGTGTACTATGAAATAAGCAACTCCAAGCTCATCCATAAGGGTCATCCAGGGCAAGAATAGAGGAATGGGCATTCTTTATAGAGCAGTCGTCTATGAAAAGGTTGTCCATCAACAACGACACTTGGATGACCCCCATATGGAAATTCCAAGCATGTTTCCCTACACAAGTTAATGAAGTGAACCACACATTCTTGTTTCGAGGCATGAGTAAAAATCGGATTTCATTACTACAAGTTCTTATGAAATACTTCCAAAAACGGTTATGGAAAATAAGATAAAATAATCTAACTTCCATGGCAGTTGGGGAAGTTAATCCCGAACCTTTCAACCTCCTCAAAAATGGGAGAAGTTACTAGACAAGTAACCACTTCTAGTGTACATTATATAAACACTCATCTACATCAAACAAAGGTAAGTCTAAGACGATTCCCAAAAAAGTTGGAACTCCAGAATTTGAGAGAGAAACTAACTTAAGCATTAGAGGGTTCTTTTAGTCCACCCCGGTCACCTTTGATTGTGTGTTTTCTTTTCAGACCTTTCAAGTGACTACTAAATTATTGACGCCCAGAGCATTCAACTTACTAATTTCCTATGCATCATCAATTTGAAATTGGAGATGGTTATGAAGTGAGCAAAAGGTTGAGACAATCCAAAAAAGACCTATGCAAAGAAACTAAAAGGATACATGTAGGATATATTTAAATGAGTTTAAATTCAACTAGTCACTTACCCATGAAATGCACAAAATAGTTGAACAAATTTTTAAAATTTCCACTTTGCTTAAAGTCATGATCACTTGGAAAAAGAAGAAAAAGAAAAAATACATAAGAGATTACTACTACTAACAAAGCAAACATGTTTTGAAATTGGAGATGGTGATGAAGTGAGCAAAAGGTCGAGACAATCCAAAAAAAGCCTATGCAAAGAAACTAAAAGGATACATGTAGGATATATTTAAATGAGTTTAAATTCAACTAGTCACTTACCCGTGCAATGCATGAAATAGTTGAACAATTTTTTAAAATTTCCACTTTGCTTAAAGTTATGATCACTTGGAAAAAAAGAAAAAGAAAATATACATAAGAGATTACTGCTACTAACAAAGCAAGCTTGTTTTTTCCTTCAATTCTATGCTTGCAAATACTTGAATTAATTGCTTACTAATAAAGAACATATATATGATGAGACCATGGGCCTTATCCACCCACCCTAAAAGTTCTTCTATAGAAATCTCACAAAAATAAATAGAATGTAGGGAACACTCAAGATTTATAAAAGCAACTGATGAACCATATCAATGGATATATCAATTACCAACATAGTATCATATTCAACGTCCCATGTCTTAAGCGCAGGAAGTTCATCATTGTGTTGTTCAATCAAATTAGCAAAATGCAAAAACATCATGTCTTTCCTGGATATTTATTAGAATTAAGAAATAAAATCAATCTTGAAATTTGTAGACAATAACGTTTTCATTTTATATCAAATTAAAAGTGATAAGAAATACAATAAGGAATGGTTAAAAGTGATAAAAAGTTACCACTACCTAGGTTGGGATTTCAAACGGTGTCATTTGGTAAGTTCAATTTTGAGTAAGACTTTTTGTCAAACATGTGGTGTACATGTTCTAAATGGGAATAAAAAAGAATGTTTGATAGTGTGAATACACTCCAAAAAAAAAGCACCTTAACTAAGTACACTACAATTGAACATTGAAAAAAAAAAACTTCAAAATGATCTATATAACGAAAGTTGAACTAGTTTCAAATTTCACTGTACCATTTAGTTTGGGTAAAGCAACAGTCCTCTCTCGCCTTCAACATGAACAAAGTCAACAACTAGGATTATGCTATCTAGCTTTTTCATGGTTGTTGTGCCAGGTAAGGACGAAGGGTTTATCATGGAGAGAGAAAGAGTGTATCGGGTACAACGTAAAAACTTAACCTGAAAATTTAATTAATAAAAAAAAATGGTGCTGACATGTAGGCTTGTAGCATGTAAAATTGTGAAACCTAGGTTGTCAAAATTTCAAGGCCGACAAGGTCAAAAGTTTTGGTTATATAGTATTTAATAGATAAGGATGTGGTGTAAAAGTGTAAAACTCTTATTTTACACCATTCAATCGCCCACATCAACAATCCCAACATGACATGTCAACATGAATGAAGTGTGACACATACAATCAAACCTCATCAAGCCATCAAGCTTTGTTTATCACAGATTTGCTCTCTCTCTCTCTCTCTCTCTCTCTCTCTCTCTCACACATCCCACCAGCCACCAAGCTCCGCGTTTCACACTTTGGCTCAAAACTATGAATAAAACCACCATTATATTCTCTCATGGTTGAGCTTGGGGACCACCGTGATAGTGGTGGTGGACAGTACATAGCTTTCATGGTCGGCCATGAAGTTTTATATCATAGAGATTTTGGATGAGAGAGAGAGAGAGAGAGAGAGAGAGAACGAGGTGAATGTGGAGCCGATGTGACAATTGCTATTGGTGATGGCGGAGCTTGGTGGCTGGTGGGATGTGTGAGAGAGAGAGAGAGAGAGAGAGAGAGAGAGAGAGAGAGCAAATCTGTGATAAACAAAGCTTGATGGCTTGATGAGGTTTGATTGTATGTGTCACACTTCATTCATGTTGACATGTCATGTTGGGATTGTTGATGTGGGCGATTGAATGGTGTAAAATAAGAGTTTTACACTTTTACACCACATCCTTATCTATTAAATACTATATAACCAAAACTTTTGACCTTGTCGGCCTTGAAATTTTGACAACCTAGGTTTCACAATTTTACATGCTACAAGCCTACATGTCAGCACCATTTTTTTTTATTAATTAAATTTTCAGGTTAAGTTTTTACGTTGTACCCGATACACTCTTTCTCTCTCCATGATAAACCCTTCGTCCTTACCTGGCACAACAACCATGAAAAAGCTAGATAGCATAATCCTAGTTGTTGACTTTGTTCATGTTGAAGGCGAGAGAGGACTGTTGCTTTACCCAAACTAAATGGTACAGTGAAATTTGAAACTAGTTCAACTTTCGTTATATAGATCATTTTGAAGTTTTTTTTTTTCAATGTTCAATTGTAGTGTACTTAGTTAAGGTGCTTTTTTTTTGGAGTGTATTCACACTATCAAACATTCTTTTTTATTCCCATTTAGAACATGTACACCACATGTTTGACAAAAAGTCTTACTCAAAATTGAACTTACCAAATGACACCGTTTGAAATCCCAACCTAGGTAGTGGTAACTTTTTATCACTTTTAACCATTCCTTATTGTATTTCTTATCACTTTTAATTTGATATAAAATGAAAACGTTATTGTCTACAAATTTCAAGATTGATTTTATTTCTTAATTCTAATAAATATCCAGGAAAGACATGATGTTTTTGCATTTTGCTAATTTGATTGAACAACACAATGATGAACTTCCTGCGCTTAAGACATGGGACGTTGAATATGATACTATGTTGGTAATTGATATATCCATTGATATGGTTCATCAGTTGCTTTTATAAATCTTGAGTGTTCCCTACATTCTATTTATTTTTGTGAGATTTCTATAGAAGAACTTTTAGGGTGGGTGGATAAGGCCCATGGTCTCATCATATATATGTTCTTTATTAGTAAGCAATTAATTCAAGTATTTGCAAGCATAGAATTGAAGGAAAAAACAAGCTTGCTTTGTTAGTAGCAGTAATCTCTTATGTATATTTTCTTTTTCTTTTTTTCCAAGTGATCATAACTTTAAGCAAAGTGGAAATTTTAAAAAATTGTTCAACTATTTCATGCATTGCACGGGTAAGTGACTAGTTGAATTTAAACTCATTTAAATATATCCTACATGTATCCTTTTAGTTTCTTTGCATAGGCTTTTTTTGGATTGTCTCGACCTTTTGCTCACTTCATCACCATCTCCAATTTCAAAACATGTTTGCTTTGTTAGTAGTAGTAATCTCTTATGTATTTTTTCTTTTTCTTCTTTTTCCAAGTGATCATGACTTTAAGCAAAGTGGAAATTTTAAAAATTTGTTCAACTATTTTGTGCATTTCATGGGTAAGTGACTAGTTGAATTTAAACTCATTTAAATATATCCTACATGTATCCTTTTAGTTTCTTTGCATAGGTCTTTTTTGGATTGTCTCAACCTTTTGCTCACTTCATAACCATCTCCAATTTCAAATTGATGATGCATAGGAAATTAGTAAGTTGAATGCTCTGGGCGTCAATAATTTAGTAGTCACTTGAAAGGTCTGAAAAGAAAACACACAATCAAAGGTGACCGGGGTGGACTAAAAGAACCCTCTAATGCTTAAGTTAGTTTCTCTCTCAAATTCTGGAGTTCCAACTTTTTTGGGAATCGTCTTAGACTTACCTTTGTTTGATGTAGATGAGTGTTTATATAATGTACACTAGAAGTGGTTACTTGTCTAGTAACTTCTCCCATTTTTGAGGAGGTTGAAAGGTTCGGGATTAACTTCCCCAACTGCCATGGAAGTTAGATTATTTTATCTTATTTTCCATAACCGTTTTTGGAAGTATTTCATAAGAACTTGTAGTAATGAAATCCGATTTTTACTCATGCCTCGAAACAAGAATGTGTGGTTCACTTCATTAACTTGTGTAGGGAAACATGCTTGGAATTTCCATCTGGGGGTCATCCAAGTGTCGTTGTTGATGGACAACCTTTTCATAGACGACTGCTCTATAAAGAATGCCCATTCCTCTATTCTTGCCCTGGATGACCCTTATGGATGAGCTTGGAGTTGCTTATTTCATAGTACACCATCACAAATTATTAATCTTTATTTAAAAAAATAAAAGAGTCTTTGAGTATGCGCGTGCTTAGAGGCTAATAATATATATAAAAGAATTCCTCTCTTTCAACTGGACTTTTATGTTATTAAAAAATACTCTCATTAATAAAAGGTAACTTCATTTAGAAATATGGTCATAAATGTCAAATAAAATTTTTTCATTTTGAATTTAAAAAGAGAATTCTTAAAATTTTTTAGGATTTTTTCCCTTTACATTCAAAAAAGAAATTACAGATTCTGCTTAGCTCTAAAATTTATCATTTTTATTTGTTTGAAAAAAAATTTATGTTTCTAAATTATAATATATGCAAATTATTAACCTTTACCCAAAAAAATAAAAGGGCCTATGACCACGCACGTGAGTGTGTACTCTGAGGCTAATATCTATATAAATATATCTCACATGTATCCTTTTAGTTTCTTTGCATAGAATTATTTTTGGATTGTCTCAAATTTTTACTCATTTCATCACCATCTCCAATTTCAAAAAGGTTTGTTTCCTTTGACACATTGAAATTATTATAGTAAGGGTTGAGGCTAGATATAGGCAGGTTGTTATCTTCCTTTTTTTTTTTTTTTTTTTTTTT